>NW_026930450.1:0-182500 GCF_032062105.1 Saccostrea cuccullata | reverse complement strand
GCTTTGCTGTAGATTGTTGAAATGGGCTTTGAGCTTGAATACTGCACCGATTCTCCATAATATTCCATTGCTTCCTACTTCGTTTCGTCTGGAAATTGAACCAACGGCCTACCGATTACGGATTAAGCGCAAAATCATCTGAGCTACCGTGGAGGTCCAACAAATAGTGAACAGTTTCCCTTCTTGGTTACAATGCTAAAAAAGTACAATGTAACAATAAATTCCTAAAGCAGACAAACATTTTTACTTTCAATCACTGGAATGCTGTTTCTATGGATACTCCACCATGAAGCAATTAATCCCCACAGCAATGTAAGGTAAATCCCCCACAACGAAGCAGCAATAAAGCCTAATTTATCTTAGGCTATCCGTGTTTTACTGTCCTTGCGATATATATATTTACACTTTACATGTACTAGTTTGTTCTGTGGCTACATCGCTTCAACCAAAAACGTTTTTTAAGAATTGTACTTAATGTATTTAATTGCCAAAACACCTTCTAATTAAAGAGTTTCGATTCCATCACAAAACATCATTAAGCATGTTAAGCAGGGAAATGTTATGTGGCGGAAAGTTTTTTAAAAAAGAAAATAATTTTTTTTCTCTTTTAAAATAGTAACCGTACCGTTAAGTTGGGGTTCACATTTTTCAAACAATTTCATTTCGTGCAGTGAAACATTTTATGCTGATCCTAAAATATTCAAATAATTCTTATAAAGTCTATCATCATATCATGACAAATATAGATATATATTCTGAAAGTTGAAGAAAGAGTAATTTACCTTAAAACATTAACACTGTTAGTAACATGTAAAAATTTTACATCAAAGACACCCACTTTTTATTCTATTTCCTGAATATATAAGATAACTTTTAATTCAGCTAATTAAAATAAGACTATAAGATTATTTTCCTGCCTGTTGAATTTTTAATGCCAGAAAAATAACATCTTGTGAGTTATGATAAAGACATGATTTCAGTTGTATAGTTTTGTGTGTAGAAACTGAAAATATACTAAATTTAAAAAAAATCTTAAGACTTTTCTTAAGACTTTTGATATCATTTTTTTTAGACTTAGAGTTTACTAGCATCTTCAGGAAATATCGAGCATTCAGCAGTTTTCGGCATTTAAAAAGTATCATCAGTAACTTACATAAGGGAGTATTTTAAATAGCTTCTTTTCATTATAGCATGAGTTGGAATAAGGTTGATGTTAAACATTATTCTGACAGTGAAAATCTCAAGTTTCAAATTGCAATAATGGGCAAAGTTTCATCAAAATCGGTGACAAGACTGCCAAAGAAGTTGAAATGGTAAAAAGGAATAGCTTTCAAAAAGGAATACTGAGGCTTCTCGGCAACAAAATATTTTACATGTAAATGCATATTGTAGTGTTTTGAGTCCAGCATTTAACAATTATAGTCACTTGCAGTCAAATGCCTGCTACATCTATTTCATACTTGAAAATTTCATTGACTTTATATAGACGACACTGGTAATCTAATTACTAAACTGTATGTTATATTTTTTCCATCGTCAGTCACCCTTATTTATTCAGTAGTTCTTTGCTATGACCAGCATTCATGGTGTAAAGTCTCCAAAATTATTCTACACACAAGGTACTGACAAGTTAAAAAGATATGTTATATGCCTTATGAATTTCAGTACCTCACTTAGAGTCAGAATTTTGCAAAATCTCACTATCGTTTTGATGACCTTACATGTTTGTAAATGCAACCTACTATGTCTAATTTAAAGTTGTTAAACAAACTGGAAAATCATTTTTTTTGGTACTAAATTTGACTACTGAATATTCATTCTATCTGATCTATATAAAGGATTCACGGTTGATGTGGTACATCGACAGGGGATACTTGCATACAGTGTACTCAGCAAATATATATATATCTTTGCAATTCAAGGTGTCCCTTTATTTGTCCTCTTCACAAAATGTTTTCTTCACTGGATTTTATAAAAGGTATATTTCCTTCCTTTGGGGCACAAATTGGACACAAATCAATTTCTGATCTGTGCTGAAATGAAATACTTCTTCGAAATTACAAGGTTTTGATTCGTATATTAGAACCCGGTTTTATATCATTTGGTGATCAAAAAATAAAAAAAAAACGGTCATGTTAGTAAGGCTACATGTGTGAAAGACATGGAGATAACGAACAGTATTTAAGATCAAAAGTCCTTAAACAATACAAAATAGGAGCAGAGCAAACACAGACCTCCAAACATCGGAGGTGGGATCAGATGTCATGGAGGAGTGAGCATCCCCTGCTGACCGATCACACCCGCCGTTTGCTCCTTGTCATGATCGGGAAATAATGGAAAATCCGTCGTCAATTCAGTGTATAAATAATGGACTAACAATTAGTATGAAAAACGTCAGTCAGTATATGACTCAATGATAAACTGTATTGCTGACAAGGTCATTGTATCGACACACAGAACTTACGAAATGATGACTTTAAACAAGACTGCTGATCTTCTTGTGTCAGCAACTTGTTCGTCGATAATTTACCTTATTCTAAAAATTGTTCATACATAGAGCATGCTCTTGCGTATCGAATTAACTGAGAGATATAAACTCTGTATGCAGGTGATGAAGGTATATTGCTGCACAAGTAAAGAAAGTTGAGGACTGAAAAGTTGATTTTAAAAAGTCATCACTTTTATCATAGAGCTTGGTTGTTAGATTACCATTACTGTCTTTTACAAGTAAAACATCCAAGTATAAAACAGATGTGTCAGACTCTGTGGTATCTTTTATCTCAAGCTCACCAGGATATATCGTATCGAAATAAGAATTAAAATTACCATTGTTAATTGACAATACCACGGCGATTTATCTAAAGGTCGAGTTGAAGGCCACAGCAAGTCTTTTTTTCATGCATAAAATTTTAGACAAATTCTGCTTCATATATGAATACAAAAATAGGTTTGCTAATAACGGGGCGCAATTGGTACCCATGGAAATTCCAAAAATTTGTTGGAAGACCTGGTCTCCAAAAACCACATTAATATTGTGTTGAACAAATACTTAAGCATCTTTTTGATGTCAACTTCAAATTAATTGTGTGTACAATCAGAATGTTTTAACAAAATAATTTTGTAAATGACAGTTAATGTTAGTCAGTTTTCGAGTTCTATTTTTTTTAAGCAGCTGTTAATGATATCAAGAAGCCTGAACTTTAATTTATCGTGGGGAATGGTTGTGTATAAAGTTGAAAGGTCGTACGTTTTTAAACTGTTGATTTTGGAAAAAATCTTGTGATTTCAAATGTCCAAAAGTTCCTTGGAATTTTTAAGTAACCACTTCTTTAATATATTGAAGTTTCACCTTCACTACTGTTTATATCTTAGTGACGAGTAAAGAAAGAGGCTTGGTTGATCATTTACCTGAAGCCGCTTTGTATCTTTGCTTGTAAGGATTTTTATGGAGTTTCGGAATTCAATATAGATACGGTAGTTCTATTACATTTTCGTCATTTTGTTTGTTTTGGATTTGAAAAAAATATTCAAAACTGTCATATTTTAAAGGGACCTATGAGTATATGTTGGATTACCACTTGTAGATTGAAAGCTCTTCTAAAATACATTTTTCTATATTAAGCCTTACAAACAAAGACAATGATGTTACTTTCTTTGTCAGCAGGGACCAATACGTACTGATCATGTATGCTATCTAACCCCATGTATATGCGAGGAGAATACTCGTTTATATTACAATTTTGATTGACACATAGAGCATATTAAATTTATATTATTCAATCTTCTTTTATCATAAATATATGCATGTACTTATGCATGTTTTTATATCTGACATAATATATTTATATTGTACAGTATAAAATGGCTGCCGTTTTTTGTTGTTACCCATAATGTTTGTTTTATTTTCATTTGAAAATAATGAATAGATTTAGAGGGAAATGATCACAGTTCATTATATCTTCCGGCTTTACTCGAAAGACATGCATTTCGGAATCAGTAGCTGCTTTCTGCTTTAAACATTCGATAGTATTTCTAATCGACTTCCTATAGGAGTGGATTCCGATAATATCTTATCACTGTTATTTCCCGGAAACTACACGGTCAGTAATTAAGATAGAGGGGAATCATCGTGAGTTCTTTTAGTTTTATCTGTCTCACAATCAAACAATGACATTTTCGAATCTTTATACATGTATTTTTTAGTTTACATGACATCCGCAGTGTCCATTAAAAGTTGTCGCTGCTGGACATAAAAATTGTATCGAAAAATATTTACGTAATAATCTTTATAAAACAGAAAGTAATAATTTAATTAATGAAATGAATTAATGAATAAATCAATTTTTAAAAGCTTCAACAGCTGTATCCTCTTCAGAAAAAAATTGTACACCTCAAGTTCACAAGTTGAAAAAGTTAAAATTGGTTCTATAATGAAAGGAATCTGGGCATTGATAAACTTCATTATATGACCCCCTCTTCTTAAATTCATTTCTATCAAAACATCTCTAGATGTATCATGAATTTTTAAATCCTTTTTTACTATTTTATAAAGAAGATGCATGTTTCAGGTAGAAAGACGTAAAGCACAAAATTATAGAAAGACTTTAATATCTTATACATATATATATATACATAAGGGTTATCAATGACTAACCATTCACTTGAGTACTCGTCAAAATGGCCGAGAATCGAAGTATCGAAAACCAAAAATGATATTCAAGTAATTAGACAAAACAGTGCCTTGCAAAAATTATTATTTTCAACCTTTAGTGTGGATTTTAGACGTTGTAAAGTCACAGGCGCAATAAGGTCATTTAGCGCTAAACACAGGTATACCTAAATTGAAGGGTTCACTTTAAGTCTATATATTTACATTCACTGAATATTTTCTCCTTTATTTCTTAAGATAAAAGAACAATATACGATGGTGTAGATACATTTGTGCATATAACAGTATAAGTTTTAAATTTTGATATTGTTATTATTGAATAATGACCGATTGAGTACTTGAGTACTCAATATAGAAAAGACGGGCGAGTGATCACTATGGTTTTGACAACCCTTATCTAGAAATGCTCTTATATCTATAATTAATACATCCCTCATTAATCACACCAATGTCACAAAAATTATTTTCTCTTATGTTTCAGTGTATACTCTCTAGAATGAGTATCCCTTCCCTTCTTTTTCTTGTAGATTGTCCTATATTCTTCCATACCTCATTTAACAATTTCTTATGCTCTAACGCTCAAGTTATTACGAGCCAAGTTCGTCAAGATGTATAATAAGCCTTTACTCAGATCGAATTATAGTGGATAGAAAATCGATTCTTAGGCATCAATCAAACTGCTCCGGGGCTTCATCTTATACATTTGACAGGAAATAAGCTGCCGAGATCGCCTTCATCCTAATACTGTGCTCATGAAACATCGCACACGGCAACAGATTCTAAATTTTCATCTGTATCAATGTCACATGACTGGAATTTTAGAAATCTGGTTTATAATGGATAAAGAGGATTTGAATTTTCATCCCATTTTCTGTTTGTGTCTCTTCCAGCGCTGCTTTTTCTTCTTCATTTTTCTCATTCTCTTCGAGCCTTTGAGTCGTCGCTGGTGTTTTGACTTTCTGCTGGGTGATTCTGTTTCCCGCCGATCTTTCATGTGACTAGATTCCCATCCCTTTTTCCTGTTTTGGTAGTAGCTGCTTCTACTACACTCTTTTGATTTTGTTTTCGACTCGACCAACTGATCATTATTATCTATAAACTCCAAAATGTCTTCATTCATATATATCGATTTTGATCTCAATGCTGAGCAGGTTCCGTCATCTGCAACAAATATTAAGTTCACGTTATATAGTCACAGCTAAATTAATACAAGCTACTAGTATTTTTTTTTAACCACGAATCACCATTATTCTGTTTCAATATATTAAAGCTTATTCTCTAGCAGCCCTCCAGAAAACATTTTTTACTTGAATTCAATATCCATGTCATAATCTGTTTGTTTCTTTCAAGTCCAGCATGTGCTATAGTATGTTACGTTCCTAAGCAGATGTTTCCAGCATTAGAAAAACTACTCTCCCCAAGATTAATAAAGTAATGCTATTGATCAGTAACCGGCCTTATTTTGCTCCGATTTCTCGAAATGTCTATATGCACCCACATATCAATCATTTTGCTGCGCATTTTTCCCCGTAAATTGTCACCTGCGTAGAAACCCTAGGCATAGAGTCAACATTTTCTTTCTTCTTCTTTTCTAAGTAGAGTTTTAAAAATTTTGAAAATATTAAAATTGGACTTTTTTTGTTGGAAAGATTTAATTGATCAACCACATTTCAAAGGGTATCATCGAAGAAGTGTTAGAAACGAGTTGGCTTTACGAAGAATGCATTTTAAAATAGTAGGAATAAAACTCATTTTTGAAATTGAATAAAATGCATTGTACATAAATACAATAATAATAAAAATATTTTATTGTAAACACAAAATACGGTATAATGCTTATTCGAGATTTTAAAAGTTAAAATTAAAAAAACACTTTCACAAGCACAAACAAATTAAATGCGCAACGTGCTATAACAAGTACAGATACTATAGTAATTCAATTCGATAAATTCTTTTTCGTCTGTTTCTAAGATTTAAAAAAATTAGATTTTTAAGTTATGCTTCTCTTTTATAAATTTCAGGAAAAATTAAACATGTACGTACATATTATTAATAAAAAAATAATAATATTAAACACATATCAATAAAGGGGAAATATCACTTACCCGTATAAACAGAATTTTTCAGTGCCACCAACGTCAAAACGAGCACTTTCACTAAATCAAAACAAAATTTCATATTGGAATTTTATAATCATACTTTAGACTTCCCGTCTTCCTCGTTTGTTGCATGGTATATGAGAGATTTGCTAATTAGTAAGGCCCCCCTAATTAGCAGGGAAGCTCGGGGTATAAGTTGATATAAATGACAACATTCATCCGCGCCACATCGCGACTAGGGAACGCAGGAGCTCCTTTTTCTTAACATGATATATAATCAATACTGAGTTCGGATTGAGAAAGAAAATTAACGCTATATGTTTGAAGGCAATGATAACAAATCTGATAAATCACGTCTAATTAATCATTAAACTCCGAAGTAAAAACGCATACATTGTATTCCTTCTAAGGGCTAAAGCTTCTTGTTTCTGGTAGAAATTTTTACATTCTGAGATCATACGTATACTTATTGGGCACTGATTACTTCAGTTTCCATGGGAACTGTTACACCGGCAGATTACCTTTCCAGTATACGTTTATATATTGTTGCATAATTTGAATGTTCCGTGATTTCTAACATTATATTATCAGTATAGGTATACTTTCGTCAAATTTCAGATCAATATAGTTCCACAGGTCCCTTAATCTAACATCCTTAATGCTAATGGTGATTTATTGAATGATTTTCTTTAATTATTAACTGTGATTGAATTTCCCCCCGAGTTTTCCCGGCAAAGGCACTTAATGGAGATGAGGGGTCATAAAGCCCACAATGCTTGCTCAATATTTGAAAAACTTTATCCATTTCCTTAATTTTAATTCTGATGTTGTAATATTTTATTACAAGAAAAATTTATTGCTAGAGGCATATATGGGATTTGATGAACCTCAATTTGTCTAACTTGTCTTATTATTGAAAGTCTCAGGTTCTTTCCGAAATGGAAAAGGATCTGTAGAACACGCGCATACCCCCCCCCCCCCCATTCCTCTGAATAAAGATTAATCAACTTAGATTACTGAGGCAAACTAAAATCCATATCCATATCTAATTGGTTTCTAACAGCAAAATTATTGGCGGAAAAATATTTCACAAAAAAGCACTTTTATCGAACGAGAATCTTCCCTGCCTAGGTTTGACTTATTCGATTTCTTCAAAATCAGAAAATGCAAAACTAATTCTTTATTATTCATAACGATGAGTTGTAAAAAAAAATCCTACTTTAAATTCCAATGTCTAAATACCAAAAAGACACGTTCTAAAAAATTAAACGACAATTTTTGCACTTTACATGTAATTTTCAGTGTACATGTATCTGTCTAAAGTTGACTTGAATAGTATCTTGGAATATTTTACTGTGGTTCTGCACACAGGTGGAAAGTTTTTCAAAGTTATACTAAATTATTCAAGGAGAGCAAGTGAGTAAGAGAGAGACTTATGAGATGAATGTACAAATAGAAAAGACAGGCTTTTCAAAAATATCCTATTTCCTTGACATTTTCTGAAATTTAAAAGAGTGAATGAACTTTTTGTGAGTGGGGGTTATTATCTCCCAAGGTATGAGTGGGTGAAATCAAAACGAAAGCAGAAAATTTCCCCCGAGTCCCCGATTAAAATTCGTGGCAAAAATAAAAGAAAACGTTATTTGAACTGGCATTCTCAGTGTATCCTAAATGAATGAATCGAAGAGGTGTTTTTGATTTTGAAAGGCCACTGAAAACACTGCCGACACTGCTTTTAATATTGCGGGGAAGTGAGCGAGTGAAATGAAAAGTTGTACAGCAAGTAAATGCCATAAGACAATATACAACCGATATTTATTATTATCATTGATTTTTTTTGTCACTTTAAATAGAAAGTCCATACTTTCTGAATTCTTTCCTTTGATTTATGTATTCTAGATTTAAAATTAAGGCTTCGAATATTACTAACTGCCTTGTCAAAACCAACTTTTTGACCAATTATCAGAACATGTATAATACGAATGAAATACCCTTAATATCCCCCTAAAATGATATTAATTTTTCCGATATCATTTACTTGTCTTACTTAAGGAAATCTAGACGGAGGGTCAAAATTGGGGACACTTTAAGAGGGGCGGATAGGGCTATTAGAAGTTATGATATTAATTTTCATTGCAAAAGCTCAAAAACGTCCCCACTGATATCAGATGTATGTTAAAACACGCATTAAACGGTTGGGGGCGATATGAAAACCACCTATCCTTCTGTATTCAAGAATTCAGAAGTGAAAAAAGAATTATATTGATTACATCATCAGTACGTACTAGTACCTGCTGACAAAGCAGGTAACAACATTGTCTTTGTAAGGCTCATTGTACATTACAGCTAGGAACTTGGATTGATTTAATTCTACAAGTGGTAAGGTAAATTATACTCATATTTCCTTCTAAGGAAGAAATTCTTCAAAATCATACCGATAGTCAGTTTTAAGTATTTTTAATATTCCAAACAACCAAAGTAAATCTGAATTACCATATCTGGTATCCAAACTTCACAAAAATCCTTACAAACAAAGATACCTAGCGGGTTCTAATAAATGTTCAACCAAGCCTCTTTCTTTACTCCTTACCATAACACTGGTGTAGGTGAAACTTCAAGACTACCGTGCAACAACATTTTTGATAAGAAGTGTAAATCAGATGTGGATACAACAAAATTCCAAGGAACTTTTGGAACCTTTGACATCACAAAATTTTATCAAAACCAACAGCTTAAAACTCCTAAGAGACAAAGATAAATAGCGCGGGTTCCAGTAAATGTTCATCCAAGTTTCTTTTTTTACTCCTCACTAAGGCATTAACAGTAAAAAAGGAGAAGAGGTCTGTGAAATAATATATTCGAGAAGTGGTGTGAGGAAGGATATGGAGATATTGAACAGTATTCTATATTAAAGTCCATAAAACAATACAAAAAAGGAGCAGAGCAAACACGGACCTCCGAAACATCAGAGGTGGGATCAGGTGACATGGAGGAGTGAGCATCCCCTGCTGACTGGTCACACCCGCCGTGTGCTCCTTGTCATGATCGGGAAATAACGGAAAAATTCGTCGTCAATTCCGTGTGTAAATAATGGACTAACAATTAGTATGAAAAACGTCAGTCAGCATTTGACTCAGTGATAAATCGTATTTGCTGACAAGGTCATTGTATCGACCAAACTTACGAAATGATGACTGCTGATATTCTTGTTTCATCAATTTGCTTGTCAATAATTTACCTCGTTTTAGAAATTGTTCATAGAGCATGCTCTTGCGTATCGAATCAACTGAGATATATACATTCTGCATGCAGGTGATGAAGGTATATTGCTGCATAAGTAAGGGAAGTTGACGATAGAAAAGTTAAAAGTCATCACGTTTATCATATAGCTTGGTTGTTAGGTTACCATTAACGTCTTTTTCAAGTAAAAATGTCCAAGTATGAAACATCAAATGTGGATACTTAAAAAATTCCAAGGAACTTTTGGAGCATTTGATATAACAAAATTTTACCAATATCAACAACATAAAATTCTACGACTTTTCAAACTTTATAAACAATCACCCCTTACGATAACGTCCAGGTTCTTTGATGTCATTGGCTGTTACTTTTTCAATTAAATTGAAATTCGTATATTTACTTACTTTGTCATTGGTTATATGCAAAATTATTTCTTTTAAACATTCTGAGTTTACACACAAGTTCTCTGAAGTTGATGCTAAAAAATAATCGAGTTTCTGATTGATAATATCTATGTGGTTTTTGGAGACCATGTCCTCCAGCAATCTATTGGAATTACCATGGGTACCCTTTGTGCCTCGAAATAAGCAGAATTTGTCCAAAATCTTATACCTAAAAGGAAGAAAACACGCGCTGTGGCCTTCAATTCGACATTTAGACATATAGACGATCGACGTATTGTCATTTAACAAAGGTGATTTCTATTCTTATGTCGTCGATGCGATATATCCCGGTGAGCTTGAAATGAAAGATACCACAGAGTCTGACACATTTGTTTCGTACTATTTGAGAAAGACGTTATTGGTAAACTTACAACCAAGCTCTATGATAAGCGTGATGACTTTAACTTTTCTAATGTCAACGTCCCTTACTAATGCAACAACATACCTTCCTTACATGCATACCGAGTTTACATCTCTCAGTTGATTCGATACTAAAGAGCACTCGCTACGTATGATCTTTTTAAACGAGGTAAATTATTGACAAACGAGTTGCTGAAACAATAATATCAGCAGTCACATTTAAAGTCATAATTTTGTAAGTTCTATGGTCGATAAAATGACCTTGTCAGCAAATGCAATTTCACTGAGTCAAATGCTGACTGACATTGTTCATATTTATTGTTAGTCCATTATTTATACACTGAATTGACGACGGATTTTTCCGTTATTTCCCGATCATTACAAGGAGCACACGACGGGTGTGACTGGTCGGCAGGGAATGCTCACTCCTCAGTGACACCTGATACAGACTCTGATGTTTTGGGGGTTCCTGTCTGCTCTGCTCCAATTCTGTATTGTTTAATGGACTTTTGAGCTTGAATACTGTTTATGGTCACATATTTCATCATTCTGAATTGAAAGCTTCATATACAGAGAGTATGTAAAAATTTTCGAGCTTGACTTTAGCCTTTTGGCTTTTAGAATAAATACAGGTCTTCCATAGGTCATATGCCTTTAAAGTCTTTATTTCGCACAAGTTCTTTGGTCAATACAATGACTTTGTAAGCAAATACTGTCTATTATCAAGTCGAATACTATTGAGATTTTCATGTTATTGTTTGGTCTTTATTTAGGACTTACACACTATAAATTGACTGTAGAACGATTTTTTCTATGTTCCCGATCTTACTTCTAATGCTTACTCGGGTTATGTACTTTTTCTGCAAAGGCTGCAACAGTGTTTTTTTTATTTTTTCACCCGGAAGCAATCCCGAACTTTTGTAACCATATCTTCTTTTCATCTACAGACACCAGAAGAATGATCAGTTGTCATGTATTGGAGTTCTATCCAAATCCTTGTACTGAACTGTCAACTTTGAAGATTTGCTGGCACGAAAATATGACTACTGTCCTCTTCAATCCAGGAAGAAATAGGATTTGAATACGGCATTTAAAAATAAACGATTTGAAAACATAAACGCGATAATCGAAGTGATGGAGATGTTAGTCTCGTTGGCATTTTTAACCAAGAAATCTGGTATTCTTCTTTAATATTGACTTTTTGGTGAAATTCGTGCATGTATGCCTATAATTAATTTCAGGAAAAGAACATATCACACGTTCTGGTTTCTTAAATATTTTCAGACAGTAGAAAAGTGGTAAAAAATCCTGAAAAAAATCGTAGAAACCCTTGAGTCGAAAAAATAACTACTAATAACTGCAAGGTCCGTTATTTGCTCTTTATCAACGATGCATTCACCATGGCTATTTAAAGCTGACTATGAAATATATATGAAGATAATAAGCAGTTTTCAAGCTCGAAAGTTCATTAAACTATACAAATCAGGAGCAGAGAAACACGGACCTCATAAACATCATAGGTGGGATCAGGTGCCATGCATGGAGATGTGAGCATCCCCTGCCGACCGGTCACACCCGCCGTGTGCTCCAATTCAATTTACCACTGGAACAAATTCACAGGAAAAACTTTGTAAGGTTCCAGTTAAAATGACAGATTGCAAGTATGACAAAGTTTATAACAGTATCCAGGACACTGCTATGCCTCACCTACTCTAGATTTTTTAATGTGGCGTATAGCCAAAGATTGGAATGTTTTTACATAAAGTATAGGTAGAATCTAAATTTAAAAAAAAAATACACAAACATGTACATGTATGTAAGCTCAATTACATCTCGACATAATTGAATTCAATTTTATTGGCAATGTTGTTACACAAAACCTTATGCCAGGAAACACAAAACCTTATTTCAGGAAAAACAACTTTCTTCTTCAATAGAACTCCATATACCATGGGTCATAATAAGGTCATCCAAGTATCTTATGGTCAATTTGATACATGTAAATTATGTCTATATAGAATAACAATTGCCATTCCTTCGGGATTAGAGTTAGAGGCAAACACTTACAAAAAAATTTTTCTTATGACAGCATCTGGTGTTTATCCTGGCGGCCATTCAGGGGTTATTAACTTTTTTCTTATAAAAACCAATTCTCAGAACTCTTCATTTTACGCAGTACTTCGCCTTGACATCTTCCAAAATAATAGCCAAACATTCGTCGATCGTGAAAAATTAAAAACTCTAGGCTCCTTGATATCATAGAAAACTGCTTTTTTTTCTTTCAATAGAATGGAAGTCTGAAATTTTCTTATTTTGTGATTGGTCATTAACAAAATTATTTTGTCTACAATAAGTCTGAGTCTACATACAGTTATACTCCTAAGGTGATTATTTAGAAGGTTACGGGAATTCCTAATTGAAAATATTTTATATAGTCTTTGAAGGCAAGTTTTCCAATTATGCAACAAACTGTTGAAGTTCTCAACTGGGCACTAACTATGCTCCTTTATTAGCTGACCTGCTGTTTTTATTTTCCTTTGAAGCAGAATTTAATTTTTAAAAAAACTTCTACGTGAGAAGAAGAAAACACTTGTGGTAATTTGTGGTAACTTCCTGCTAGAAATGAATTGCTATAAATCTAAAGCACACTCATGTGATTTTGTCAGACTTGAAAATTCATCTCTTTAGTTAAGCACTGCTTTGAAATTTTTGAAAATATTTCATCATGGAACGAACTTTCTTAACTCCCCTTATATAGAAACGAAATGACTTCACCTTTTCTGATTTATTCTAACTATCTAAAAACTCTTTTGCTTTACCAAAGACTTTATGAAATAGTTTCAAAATTCAAACCAGGTTTGGGATTTGATATTTTGGATATTTGAAGTAAAAGACTAAAAACCCAAAATGTAAAAAGTATTGTTGAATATTTGAAATTTGAGTTTTTAAATCAAAAATTTATTTATTTATTTACTTATTTATTTGTCAGGCAAAAGAGCTTTTAGATAGTTAAAGTATTGAACTGATGTTAAAAATTCAAATTGGATTAGGAAATTTGATATTTTGGATATTTTAAGTGTAATCCTTAAAACTCAGAGTGTTTTGGTTATTTGAAATTTGAATATTTGAATCAAAATACCAAATTTAAAAAAAAATCCAAAACGCTTGAAAGATGAAGTAAATTCTAACAATCTAATTAAAATTTGATGTTAGATCCTCTCGCATACTAACGTAGCGAGTATGCCAGCGGATTTGTCATCTAATTTTAATTAGATTGTAAATTTTGAATAATTAAAAGACGAAAAATGTTATGGAACTTTAGTTTGATAAGCGTAAACTTTCTGAACAAAGGGTAAATTAAAAACTAAAAAAAATTAAAATATACAAAAATCGTTTTGTAAATTTGAATATTTAATATAAAAATCTGACAAATTAAACTCAGAAACCTGTTTGAAAATTTGATAATTTAGATTTTTGAACTAAAACATTAAATTTCAATATGTATACCAAATCAGTTTGAGTTTTTGAAATTTAGAAATTTGATCTGTCATATTAACATTCTGAAACTCTAAATCGTTTTAGAAATTTTGATTGTTAAGTGTTACACGGGCCTACTATGTTCCTTTTAAATACAGTTATAACTAGAGGTTCTGTGAGCAATGAGCACACTAAATGATACCCCCGCCTCCCCATACGAATATAAAGGCAGTGTTCATGTTTTGCAATGGGAAACCATAAATATATGTGTCGGATCAAAAAGTGAAATAGGAGGTGCACTATGACATTATGTAACTAGTGCTAATTGTAACGGGGACCGTTACAGATGTTCCCCAAACGCTCCCCAACTCCCTTTTGGTGCCATATTCCCTGTTATCTCTATTAAATAAGAAATACTTTATGGAATTTAGACTTAATCAAGGTCTTCCAAAAAAAATACAAAATATATTTAAAAAATAGGCATTGCACGCGTGTTCATGTGCGTAACGACCATATTATCTTGTCTACACTATCTAAAATTTTAATAATATCAAAGCATTTAATCCAAAAGTATTAAAAAATGCACTCATTCGAGTGTATTTTTTATTTTACTCATTTCACGTGCACGCACGTGCATAATGACTACACCTTCTTGTAGGAGTCCCTTATATTTATCCAAGTTCTAAATCCCATCCTGTTTGGTTGAAAAACAAGAGAGTTATAGCCATTTGAAGTTTCAGCCAATCAGATTGCAGCACACGTGCATGCGCGTGATTTCATGAATATTTTCTATATCATATGTTAGGATATCGTAATGCATGACTATGTTTTAAATTTCAAAGCATTTCGTCAAAAAACAAACGAGATATAGCCATTTAAAGTTTTAGCCAATCAGATTACAGCACGCGCGCATGCGCATGCTTTTATTAAAATTTTAACATATCATGCTGTAGATCTTTATAATGTAGGACCATGTTCAAAATTTCAAAAGATTATGACAAGAAACAAGAAAGATATTGAGACTTTAGTTTCAGCCAATCAGAGGAAAGCGCACGTGCATGCGCGTGAGATCTTGCTATTTTGACCATGCCATCTTGTCTATACTACTAATGTATCCTTACATTATGAGTTTCAAAGCATTTTATCAAAAAATAGAAAAGTTCCGACTATATCTATTATATTGGTTATTTCAAGTGTTGCAGTGCGCGCTCTTGCAAGCACGTGCGCGCAAAATGACCTTGATTCCGCAAATCTGCATAACATGTCTACTTACCCTAAAAAGGTTTTACCTACCTCGGACGAACAGTTTACAAGATCATTCCCGGACAAAAAAGTACCCAGGAAGAAGAAGAAAAATAATAATAATAATAAGAAACAGAGTAAAAACAATATGTTCCCCAACTTCGTTTGGGGAACATAATAACGTTTCTCTGAAAGTCTCATCAAATTTCATTCGGTGGTATAAGAGGAAATGCGGATAAGAGATGGGTACCCCAAAGCGTAGCAGACGGACGTACAGACAGACAGACGGACATCCCGCTATATACCCTAAGAAACACGTTTTTGTTTCCAAAACTGTTTTTGCATATGATTTTTTGGTGTCCTATGAGTGTTTGCCTAGAATTCATCAACAATATGTTATAAATGGTTCCATCCAATAAGGCTTGCATATCAATATTCTCTTTTTATGCAAGTCTCTTTATTATACCCCCGCTTGAAAAGTGTAATGGCTTCATATATTTGTCTTTTACCATAACTGTTATGGTCCAAGACTAATATATAAAACCATAACGCTACAGTTCTTCAGCTAGTACTGCAAATGCATGGGTAAAGAAAAAATTTAATAGGAATTTAAGAACAATTTTATTAAAACATGTGTATATAACTGATCATTCTATAAAACGGTGATGATCAAATTCAGGTACATGTAAACTATATTTTGAATTTCTTGTCAGGGTATTTGAACGTGTATACATGCAGTTAAGGTTTTAAATATCGTAAATCGTTAATAAGTATGGTGAAAGCAGTTCAAAATAGGATACACTGATGGAACATAATTGCGTAAATACCACTTTTAGTTAAAAATGCATTGCTACATGCAATGGTCAGAGTTGCATACAATTCACATTCCGTGACATGACTTAATTGACTCTCATTGAAAAACATGCGTATGCTAATGCGGTATTTTTGGGAACAGTTAGGTGAGTTTTTTTCAAGTATATATTTAGAACTATTAGTATTTGAAAGTAAAACTCACTAACATTCAAGTATAGTTAATTTCAATATATTAAAGAATATCAATATTTCAAAAATATCTTTGGCAAGTTTAATAGTTATCTAAGATATTATCATTTAAAATTTAATTTTTTTTTCTTTTCCTAGTAGAAAGCTTTAGTGTTTTTTTTTTCATTGTGAAGAAAGATTAAATTCGTATTACTATGCACAGACACTTGTTTCTATAACAAATTTTTACCATGGTTTGATTCTTATATTATGGGCACATTGTCTAATGAAGTAGAAATATAAGGATCACTCACTATGGTCCTTAAAAAAAGGTTATTCGTTACCTGTGTTAGTGATAAAAAAAGTATTCAAAAGTCAGAGGCCCTCCAGTGTGTACAGCAAGTTCTGATATTTTGTAATTTTGATCGGGATCGATGTGCGAAAAATATCGACACAAAATGTCACAAGACGATGGAAGAAGAGGAGTCGGGAATATTAAAATGTTATATTTACAAGTTTAGACACAATATAGATCTCGGTGCTGTAAGTGAGACCTATCCATGTATAAGATTCAGACTTCTGGCGGTGCTGCATACGGACTGCAGTCTTCAGTTCGTGCATTTGGACCCAAAAATAAACACCGAGGTTCCCTCCCTCCAAAGCATCAAAAGGTTTGTTTCGAGTAAATTATGCGCTTATCATCCAGCTTGATCGAGATTGTTTGAAATTAATATACTGCATAGCGTTTTACTGCAGAAGAGTAATGACAAGCAGTATATCCGATAGAAGCATGAGCATGAACAAAGTCAGACAAACAGAATTTCAATATTAAGTTTTATCTGTTCATTTAACAGGTCCAGTCCAAACACTATTTCTACCTACGTAGCTATTAATAGCTACCTAGGTATTTAAAGCTACCCATAGTAGCTATTTTTACCTACTTTTTATAATTTCTACATTTTGCGGCACAAAGACCAAACGGCGCAACATGGTGAATACCATATCTTTTGATATAGTCACACTAATGATGAATACTAGAAAATTTTGGTCAAAAAATGATTGCTTCCTGAATCGGCAATTTTACATTAGTTTCTATGCAAAATTGATAATATACGAAGTATTCATCTTTTGGCCGAATTTTTGTCATATCCATCATCAGTGTGACTGTATCAAGAAACTTTGTGTTCACCATGTTGCGCTGTTCCTGCATTTGGCCACAAAATGCAAGTAAAGCAGAAAGTAGGTAAAAATAGCTACTTTGGGTAGCTTTAAATACCTAGGTAGCTATTAATAGCTACGTAGGTAGAAATAGTCTTCGGACTGGACCTGTTTAACAGGCAGTGTTATTTAGCAAGTTTCGTTTATTTGTGGGAAAGATGTCATTTATCACTATTTTCTCCCAAGACTTGAAAATCCATGCACAACCTTCAAATATAGATATAGATAAGATATAGATTTATATATATCAAGTAAAAAAAAAAAGTGAATGATTGATATGATATATATAACTGTTCTCTTTAGAGAAGTGGACAGTCTTTTGCCAACATCCATGTGGATGTAGGCAAAAGCCTGTCCAATTCTCTTAAGAGAATAATATATAACTTCGGTAGCCTACATAATGTTTGCTGTTTCAGTTTTTTATGGAATAAAACAAACACATCTGATTCCTCTTCTGATGATGGGCCACAGCTGTATTTTACTGTGGTTACTAAGGGGGACAATGTATGCATGGTCTCCTACAAACTGATGAAGGATTCCCTGTGTTCTACTGCAGTGGAGTCCTACAACCTGACAGACGTGTTAACAACTATAGGTAAATCCCTAACACCTTAAATTATTCTTGATTTCAAAGAATGAAAGAAGTATTGTGTTTATGGATTACAATTTCTTGTGTGCAACTTAGAAAGGATGGTTTAAATATGATTAGTTTTTAACTTTTTTTTAATAACAGGAGAACTAGCAGAGGACAGTAAACTTAAACTTCTGGATGTTTCCCATCAGCATGCTGCTTTGCAGTGTGGGGAGAGTATTGTTGGTTTGTCCTTAACCCGAAGTGAAGTAAGGGTCATCTACAAGATACCTCACCATTCTTATTATCAGATAACTGCCGGCATCTTAATACTACTGAATGAGGAGCAGCTGAAGTTTTGTATCCTTTTAAGACTCATGATACAGTGATATCTAACTTGAAACAGATTTATATTCTTACTTTCTAGGTGCATAGTGGTTTTTTCCCCTTAATTTTGGAACCTTTTTTGATTTCTTTCTATGCCTGACTCAAGAATTGTTTGTTTTTTCACCTGCAGTCTACCCCAACATATTGCAGAACTCTAAATATATAATATTACTGTTTGTCTTTTTAATTTTTTGTCCCTATGTGGTTAGTGCTATGTGGTTTGTGCATAAATAGATGATCATTTAACTTTCCATGATAAATCTTGCTTTTGAACAGAGAAAAGCATATCTGTCAGAACAAGGAATCAGTAATCTTGAAAGAATAAACAAGTCAGAATTCAATGGTTGTAGTGCATTAAGTGATGGTGATAGAAAAAAAACACTCACAAGCAAATTTTATGCCAGGCACAGCATAATTTACATGTAAAAATATAAAGCTTAATATTCATGTATTGTCACATGTGGAAATTGAAAAATGCATATACATGTATAAACTTCATTAGCTGATTTTGATGACATTTGGCCTTTTTACTGGTTTATATGGAAGAGATTTCAACAAAATAGCTTAGAGCTCTGTACTTTATAAATGTCTAGACATTTAATGCAGGGGAATTTTATAACAGAATCTTTTTCATGTCGTCTTTATTAGAATCAACAGAAAGATAAAATGTTAATTACTTTATTACTACATGCAGAGTGCTCAAGGAGACTTCAATATGATTATATATCACCCAGAACATTTGGGGAGATAATTTCATTAAAGGTGAGAGTTTTATTTTAATGCCCATATAAGACCATATCAGCTGTAAAACCTAAAAAAAAAAAAAACCCAGAGATATGTATCTGTTTATATGATTTAGTTTTAAAATTCCATATCCATTCTAGTTATTGTACACTCTATAAACCAATCCTAAAGAATGTATTACTACATACCTCCTAAATACTAAGGATAAAAAGCTGATTTTAGTAAAGCATTCTAAGAAAAATCAATCATTCTATTTATTTTCCTCAAGCAATTTGGCAATGGATATAAATATGCAGATTAAGGGCAGAAATTGTTTACATTACATAATTTTTCTTTTTCAATTAATTATAACCATTTCCAAGTAGTACTGTTTGTGAAATAAATCAGCAAGCTTGCTGGTTTTTCCATAGCCATTTTTATTTTTATATAGCTGTTAGTATGCAGTGTAAGTGTATTAAGGACAGCCTGAACTCAAAATGAGACAAGTTAACAGATTAAGGCAATTGTTAGATTTGTGTAAGTTTGTTTATGACAATTTGATGGAACTATTCTTATTTTTTTAGCAAGTATCTGGAGGATACAAAATTATGTAGTATTTGATCATCTTAGATGATAACAGAATATAATTATAAAATGTCCTGACCATAAATCATCTTGCCAACAAAGAGTGAGGCTTATATAGGTTTTTATATTCATGAAGCACTCAATGCTTGCACAGTATGGTTATCAAATGAACAGACTTGCAATAAATTTATGAATTGTAAAATATTCAGCTGAAATATGATGTAATTTTTTTTATTTGCAAGACATAATCTTCATCACTAAATCCTATTTTAGTGAATATTGATTGAAAGTATCTCTCTGAATAGAAGTTTTAGTAGACACATATATGTCATATATCATATTTTTTGTCATATAATCTTTAATCAAAGATCAGCATTTTATGACCTGCTCACGGGAATCCTTGTTCTAACCCTGGATGTCAGTCAAAGTATTCTTCACTCCAAAAAACCTTCAATATGGAAATTCTCAGATGACCTTGGGCGCCTGGTCTTTCTGGATACAGATGGGGTTTTATGGGTTCTAAATGTCGAAGAGTTTACTTCACTGATCGAGAACACAGTTAAAGTAGAACTTGAGAGACCAGAAAAGTTAAAAAGTACAGGTGACTTTGACACTTATGCTGCAAGCAGAATTGGGGATGAGGCATGGAGGGGTAAACTGTCTTCCCTGTTTCACAAGTATTGTCATGGAAAGAGTTCAAACCAGTGGTATACACAGGACCGTAAAACCACCCCAAAATCAGTCACCACAACCCCATCCTCCAAGTCCAAGTCAAAGAGAGTTTCAGGTTTTCACAAGGTGAAAGATGAACCAGAGGATAGCTATGTAGAGAGCAAGATGGTGTTACCTGCTCTGGACAGTACTTCCTGTCATGTGACTGAGCTGATGTTCTACCATTCTGTAGTGTCACTCAGGTGGAGGATGAAGGATCACATGTCTCTGATGATTTGTAACTATAAATCTGGAACCATTATGCAGGAAAGGTGTGCTCATGTAAATAAAAAAAATCTGCCCCCAAAAAATCAAGTTTTTTGTGAAAGGACAAATGAATGTATTATAAATAGAATCATATTGATAAAATCTATCCTTGAATGACACATTTTTTCATTAAACACAGATTTTTGATACATTATAATTCTTATACATCTATCATAATTTGAGAAATTTAAATGAACATTAAAATTTAACTGTCAATTAAAAATGCTTAAAATATATATCATGAAAAGTGAGTACTTTTTCGTACTTTTTTCTGGATCAGCATTGTGCTGCCTGTTTTGTAGACTGTCCCCCTCAGAGCAGCTGATTCTGTCCCTGGAGCCAGACAACCCCCACCTGATTCTGACCCCCACCCACCTGACGTGTGTCATCGTGGATGGTAGCTTACAGCAGGAGGGGATAGTCAGCAAGGTGACAGAAGGCTTTGTTGTAATTAAATAGGCTAGGAATGTCAGTTAGGATCTATATTGTCAGATAATCAGGACGTCAAGAGATTTGTAGCTCCCTTTGTTTATATGATTTTCTCATGTTGGTTTAAGTATGTCTTTATCAGAATGCTCATATAAACTTAATACTTAAATCAAGCTATCATCACATACATGTATATGCAACATTTTTCTCAATACAAATGTTTACTCTCTAGGAATAATTTATCGATTAAAGTTTTTAAATTAAAAAGTACATTTTTGACAAATAACCAAGTAAAAAATTTCAGCTGATAGTATGACAGTACTTGTAGGGTTTTAATTACCATTCCTATAATAAACACACACTTTGTAAAATTAATCTGTATCTCTTTGTTCACATCAACAGACCATGATGTATGCCGGGGCCAGTGTAGCCGACTCTCTGTGTCACATTAACCGCTGGGGCCGATGCTCTGTCCCCATCAACACTCTAGACATAGGACTCAAACACAGGCAGCTGGACACAGTCTCATTCTTTCTGAAGAGTAAAGAAAATAGTAAGATCTATTGGGAAGTTCCTTTGAAAGTAGGATCTATATTGATTTTGAATATTTAAGTAATTTTCAAACATAGACTTAGTACACCCATTAGTAAGGTTTCTTTGATTTTTGTGTGTGTCTTTTATTTTGATAAAATTACTTAAATACTTTTCAATTAATTACAGTGTTCTCAGTTGATGAAAGTGATCCATCAAGCCCTGCCTCTCCCAGTCCATCCTCCCCTGTCTGGACCACAGGATGTGGTTACCATGACAACTTGATGCAGTTGGAGCCAGCCCTGAGGTTACTGATACAGACGATGTCAGACAACATGGCAGACAAGCAGTCAGTCAGCTTCTCCAGGAAGTTAGCAGACATAACCTTGACCTTTCTGTACAAGCTGCTACAAGACACTGTTACCCTGACTGAATCAACAAAGAACAAGGGAAATAAAAAGGTAAGTCACTGAAGTAAGTTTATGACAGCAAAAAAACCCAGCTTTTTTTCCTTCAAATTTTATGTAGGCCTATTGTTCTTATACATGTAGGTTTGAATCAACATAATGAGGATAATAGCAGAAGTTATTGTGTGCAGTGATGTTTTTTCTTCAAAATTTCAGAGACTTTATTGTAAGATTGGGAAGTTTTCAGCCCTTATCTGTGGATCTTCTACAAATATTCAAAAATTCTGCAAGTACACTTCATGCAGGTAGAACTTGGGAACTGATAACTATTAAAGGTTTTTTTTTTTTTTATAACTATAGGAAGAGGTTACAGATTTGGAGCATTGCTTGGACAGCTTGTTGTCATTTATCTCAGAAATCAGACAGTGTGTCAGGCAGGGGGAAACTGTAGACATCAGTATAAAGAGAGCCGAGAGTGTGACAGACAGGAAGACAGCATCTAGGCAGGTGTCTAGGGAACAACAGAACATACAGGTACATGTATGTCTAGACATCAGTATAAAGGGAGCTGAGAGTTTCAGTAGGCAGTATAAACTGGAAACACCAGAACATACATCTATGTTCTAAGACTTTCGTATCTCTGTGCCAAGACCTTTCTTTGGATACCAACATTTTTTATCTCATTACCTTGATCTTGGCTTTTATATTATTACAGGAAATCTTTATATTTGGCCAATAGCTGACATGTGAAGGCATCAGTGTAGTACAAACAAATTTTGTTTCATTATTCCACAGGAAAGTAAGAAGGATGAGGTGTTGGAGGCCCTGCTAAATAACACAGTACCAGAGTTACAGACAAAACTGTGTTCAGCTGGAACGTCCAGCATGGCTTCTATAGACAGGATTTATCAGAAGGGGATGGAGAGGATCCATTCATACCTTAGTCAGAAGAATGCCCAACCTGCAGTGATTATACTGGCAAATCTGGTCAGTTCTATTTTATTATTCTAGTTATATGTTCCTCTATTTTGTATCTTTATTGGATTTGTATAGGAATTAAAAGAAGAGAAAGTTGCTTTATTTTAAAGGTGAAATATTTGATTTTACATAGGGTGTTGATGTTGACCAAATGCTGTATGAGATAGCATCTTTGACTGTTAACCCGGAGGTGAGAGAGTTTATAATTCAGGAATGTATGAGTTACTCCCTGTCTCCACAGCAGGCCAGTGATGTGACCTTTGTTCATGACCTTGAAAAGGCCTCCAAGCATGAACACATGAAATCAGAAACAAGAGAAAAGAATGAGAGGTAATGTAAGGAATAGTCTTCATTGCTTTGAACTAATCCAAGGTCAGTTTTGCTAATTCAAGGTCACTGGCAGAAAAAGAATCAAATCTGTGCCCAGTTTATAACTTCTTATGAAAAATTTGGAAAATTCTAACTTCACTTAAATATTTCATATGTACCTATATCTGAAAACTGTGACATGACCTTGAGCTAAGTCATTGCAACAAGTTCAAAATCAATGGCAGAAAAAGTTAAAATTTTGTTTGAAGATTATCTTCAGACAAAAATTATTTGTGAGCTAAAGGTTTTTCAGAACCTTGACCCAGGGTCATTGTGTTAAGTTAAAGATGAGATTGTTAGCAAAAAAAGTGTATAATTCATGCCATGTCTAGTATTTTCTAATGGAAAAAATAGATGTTCATATTTCATTCATAGATTACATATAAGGCAAAGGTAAATTGTTTTTTAACCAAGGACATTAAAATTCACCTAGTAATCAGCTCCCAATTTTTTTGCAGTGTACATCAGAAGGAGCTGGAATTGGTTTTACAGGAAGGGAAGGAGGCCAGGTTTTCTCTGTCCTCAGGGGACTCCTGTCCCGGTGTACTGCTGGACTGGGTACAGCACTGGGACAGGGACACCAGACAGCTCATACTGCTAGAAACGGGGGGTAAAGGTCAGTCATTGGGGTTAATCTGGCCTACATGTAGTTAAGTAGGTAAAGTGGTCATTGGAATAGCTTTAAGTACTGGAATTATATTTTCATTTCTATCTCTAGTATTTTGAAAGTATTCTCCTTTTCAACTACAATTTAAGACCAGCTACAAATTTTTCTCAGTTTCTTGATTCCAAGACTCAGAACTTCATGTCTGAGCAAAGATTTCAGTGTAATTATTTTGTGATATTTAAGGTAAGGAAGATATAGACATTCAGCTATACATCCAGTATCTGTTGTGGAACAATAGATCAGACTTACTGATTGAATGGATTAAGGAGAAGGGAACACAGCATGGAGATGTTATACACAGAGAACTAGCTAACAGTCACTGCACAGAATTCACAAGGCAGTTAGTCACTAGAGAGCTGTTCAGGTAACAGGAGTCATAATGACAATGTGAAGTATGACAGGAATTTTTCATCCTCTAGTTGTATCAATATATTGAGTAACTTCCCTTTAATATTTTTCAGACTGGACTGTTATGGGGAATTTGGAGAAACCAACACATTTCTACAGAAGCTGAGGTCAGTAGGCGGTCCGCTGGTCAGAAATATCCCAGAATTCCACGTCCCTTTCATCTGCTTCTGTGTGATGGAAAATTTACCTGACGTTCTATGGCATTATTGCACAGATCACAGGTTAGAAAATTAGAAAATATGTAAGCAGTTTTGTAAACAGTAATTTACAAACATATTTACAGTACAGTGAAACTTGTTTACATATACCAATAATTGATTCAACTGTATCAAACATCTATATATTAATTTACTGAAAAAAAGACTTAAAAGATTACATCAATATATGTATACAGCATTAATGTTCACTGTATTAATCACTGGATTTGTTTCCATGATGTTGTTTTATTTAGATTTTTGAAATTTCTAGCATTTCAGTAGATGTGCTGCAAGACTCTATAAAGGCTCAGAACTGTAAAGCTGAGTGGTTGGACATGTTTGTCATCTTCTACGATCTAGCCCACAGGAAACAAAACAGTAAGCATGGTATCTAAATGGACAACCAAAATAGTGCATGCAGTGACTAAAATATGATTTGTTCTTAATATCTAATTATATTCATACATCTGTATTGACTGCAGGACTTGAAGCTGGGGATGTGTATAATCTAAGTCTTTCAAATTCATCCTGGAGTTTTGGCCTGGAGGCTCCCTCTATCATTACACTTCTACAGCAAGGGCAGACAATCACTGCTTTAGCTACATTAATGTATTCACCTGCAATTTTACAGCAGGTAATTTCAGTTATTATTACAACAAAAAACTAAAGAAATGAAATTCTGTATTGGATGGATTTTTGAATGGTCTTTGAAAATTTGTTTTACATCAAATGCTAATTTTATGTAAACTGTCATGGATCCATGTAATTAGATGTGAGATCCTAAATTGCAGGTTGTGTGTGGGAGTATGGCAGAGCAAGAACTGAAGGTCATAGAGGGAAAACTGAAGGAATATCCTAAACTTTATGGGATGTTCTTCTCTGTCACGTCCCGGGAAATACCCTCCAACGACATCACCATCTACCAGCTCCTGAAGGTGAATACTGGGATAGTAATTTAGTTAGACAGTCTACCTGACTTTTTGGGTCAACATTTAAGAATTAGCAAAATCTAAAACTTCTGTGTAATTTCCTTCGTTTGAATTTTGTGTAATTTTTGTTTTTCTGAAACCAATGTTTACCTCTCTGTTAGAACAATGCAGCATTTGATCCCTGTCGACTTTTTGGATGGCAAACCCTCAACACTCTATACAGTGGTGAAGGTAGGCGGGTATTTTACTGTTTTCAATTAAAAATTTCTTTACACCATAGTTTGGACAACTTATTTAAATAAAAAGTGCTTTTAATTACAGAGAATATGAAACAGTTGCCGAGTTTCTCTCAGGTTGATTTAGTGGCTCGGTTTGGTTATTCCGAGAGAATTCGATACACCTACTACCTCAAACAAGGCAGACCAGCCTTTGCTCTCCTCTCTTTCCTGTCAGAAGAAATTGACTCTGTGTCTCAGGAAGTCTGTCCACAGAGGTCTGTTCAGTATTAATGTTACTATCCATATTGCAGGTTTTATTCAATGTTACAGAAAAGAATAATTGTTATATTTTATTTTCCCCTGTTAGATTGTCTGAGGCAGGTAATGCGGCAGCCTGGATAGGAGTCCGCCATTATCACAATTCTCAGGTGGCGTGTGCCTGCGTGGCTTTTATTGAGATGCTGGGACAGGAGAGCCTGGTCTTACGAACTCTGTTACAGGCTGGGCAGGAAGTGGTGCTTCATCTGAACAGGAACCTCACCAGTGCCGGCGATCAAAGACGGGAACAAGCCAAGAAAAATGACGAGCTTATAGGTAATAAAAAACATCGTTTAATTAAAAAAAATGACTTAATAGGAAAAAAATTATGAATTTGTAGGTAGACAAAATAGTTATCTTACTATGCATGTACATAATGATAAAGGATTTTAGAGTTACATATACAGTGTATATTTAGAACATTTTATTTTGAAAAATTTTTGTCCCAACTAACTAGTCAATTTACTATTACCTGTGGTATTACAAATGAAACTATTTGGTTTTTCAGTGTCTTGGTTATGTGCCTGTTTAGTGTACAAAGGTCAACATGCTGTGACTCTACTACACCAACTTGAGGCTGCAATCAAGGGGTCTTTAGAGAAAGACAAAATTCCAAGGTTTGACATAAAATGAGATAGATTTAATGTGCAGTGCATTATTAATTGAAAGAGTGGTACAATATGCAGTGGACTACTTAGTTACACATGGGAGTTAATTTACTCTTTTTGAATTTTGTTGTAATCTTTGTAATTCTTATTCAAGTTTTGATTGATGTAATCCATTTTCTTTGTATTCCCAGCACTAGTTTTGAGGCTGGACAGAGATGGACGATAGCCGTGATCTTCTGTCAGCTGATGTCTGTGTCCTGGACTACGGTTTTTCTGGAGATGTGTGCTAAAGCTGACAAGTGGTTGTCATTTCTCTGGTTCGCCCAGCTTCACCAGTATTCTAAACAACAGGTAACAATTAGTTTTCAAGGAAGGCAGAGGAATTCTTTGTAAACAAATATTGGTAGACTAATATACAGTTAACATGTAGAACTTATATTCCCTAAAATTAGCACATTTCTTTTACCTACATGTAAGTAGACAATCATATAATTAGGTTACATCAGTATTATAACTCTCCACAGTTGCAGCCCTTGCTGTACAAGTTCAGATGTCCTCACCTTAAGCAACATCTACACTACGTGATAGAGAATGCCGAGTCTAAGATGTCAGCTGGAACCACTGGGCCAGTCATTCAGGGGAAGCAATCCCCCAGTAAAGACGTCCGCTCCTCACTCTACGCTAGGATAGGACTGACCAAAGACAAGGAAAACAGTAAGAGAACATCTGATCTCATTGTAATGTTAACTCAGATTTAATAATCACTGGACATTCAAAAAAAGAATGCACAAGCTAGGATAAAGATATTGGGATGGAGGCACATCATTTTTAGCTCTACTGGTCAGAGACCAGAAGAGCTTATGCGATAGTAATGCGTCCGGCGTCCGTCCGTCTGTCTGTCTGTCTGTCTGTCTGTCTGTAAACAATTTTTCAAAATGCTACTCCTCCTACAGTTTTGATCTGATTTCAATATAACTTGGCATATAAGTAGACTACACTTAGATACATAATTCTGTGTATCGGTTTTTGATTTCGACGAACGGTGTTGACGTTGTTACTAAAAATAGAAATTTCTGTGAAATTCTTTCAAAATGCTACTCCTCCTACAGTTTTGGTCTGATTTCAATATAACTTGGCACACAAGTAGACTACACTAAGATACATAATTCTGTTTATCGGTTTTTGATTTCGACGAATAGTGTTGGCGTTGTTACTAAAAATAGAAATTTCTGTGAAATTCTTTCAAAATGCTACTCCTCCTACAGTTTTGGTCTGATTTCAATATAACTTGGCACACAAGTAGACTACACTAAGATACATAATTCTATGTATCGATTTTTGATTTCGACAAACGGTGTTGGCGTTGTTACTAAAAATAGAAATTTCTGTGAAATTCTTTCAAAATGCTACTCCTCTTACAGTTTTGGTCTGATTTCAATATAACTTGGCACACAGGTATACTACATTAAGATACATAATTCTTTTTATCGGTTTTTGATTTTGACGAACGGTGTTGGCATTGTTACTAAAAATAGAAATTTCTGTAAAATTCTTTCAAAACGCTACTCCTCCTACAGTTTTGGTCTGATTTCAATATAACTTGGCACACAAGTAGAATACACTAAGATACATAATTTTATTTATCGGTTTTTGATTTCGATGAACACTAAAAATAGAAATTTCTGTGAAATTCTTTCAAAATGCTACTCCTCCTACAGTTTTGGTCTGATTTCAGTATTACTTGGCAAACAAGTAGAATACACTAAGATACATAATTCTGTGTATCGGTTTTTGATTTTGATGAACGGTGTTGCCGTGGTTACTAAAAATAGAAATTTCTGTGAAATTCTTTCAAAATGCTACTCCTCCTACAGTTTTGGTTTGATTTCATTATAACTTGGCACACAAGTAGAATACACTAAGATACATAATTCTATTTATCGGTTTTTGATTTCGATGAACGGTGTTGCCGTGGTTACTAAAAATAGAAATATCTGTAAAATTGTTTCAAAATGCTGCTCCTCCTACAGTTTTGGTCTGATTTCAATATAACTTGGCACATAAGTAGAATACACTAAGATACATAATTCTGTGTATCGAATTTTTATTTTGATGAACGGTGTTGCCGTGGTTACTAAAAATAGAAATGTCTGTAAAATTGTTTCAAAATGCTACTCCTCCTACAGTTTTGGTCTGATTTCAGTATAACTTGGCACACAAGTAGACTACACTAAGAACATAAAGAGACTTTATCAATGATCATTATTCTATTAAGTTTCAAATCCCAGCTGCTTAAGTACTTTTCTCTTCCTTTGCTATAAGTTCAAACCAGTAGAGCTTCAGTCTCGACAGAGACTTCTGGTCTTCTTAAATGGATCAGATGAAATTATTCACAATTGATTTTACAGATGAAAGTAGCAGCAGCTGTGAGGAAGAAACTAAGAGCAAAGTGATCGACTCTGATGAATGGCTTCAGCATTGTAAGTATACACCTCTTTATTACGCAGAGGATTATATGAAATTTACTGTTTGAAGTGTGCATTTTGTCTTTCTGTCATATGCATAAATTGTATCACACATACACTTCTTAATTTTTCACAGAATATTTGTCAATTTTTAAACTTTATGAAAAGTTTATGAAATGTATTTTCAAAGTGGATTTCCAACTTAAATTTTTGTGTCTCTTTATACATCAAAAAATAGAAAACAATGAAAATTAAACCCCATGAAAATTATGTATATGATAAATGAGTTCTTGTATACTTTCAGTGATGGATGTGAACCCAGACTCGTTACCTGACGACCTGTTCCAGGTAGTGTTTATCGCCCAGTCCACCCCCTCCCCCTGGAAGGCCCTCCTGGTGTACGCCATTCTCCTACACAACCCAGTCCTGGCTGTCCTAGCGGCCTGTGATCAGGTCTGGGTCAAGTCTTCTCTCAAAGATTGTTACAGAATTTACATGTATTGCTGAATGATCTTGAAAAACTAGAGAAAATAAAATATTACAATCAATTTAATCTACAACTGCAAAGTTTGATTAAGTTTATTTCATCTAGGGTTCAGCAGAGTTTTCCTGCCTCTGTGGTTGGTCTGTTGCGATGATGGATGTGGAATCACATGACCACTTTATAACCAATCACGGGAAGTCTGTGTGGGCTTGGGGATCAAAACACTTTGACAAAATTCTTGGTATCTACCTGGATAAAAATTGGATGTCTACTCTAGCAACAGGACTGAGTATTTTTCTGCCTGTAAGTTTATTCTTGCTTTCTTTAGTAGTCTTGAAATATGAATATATCGTGAGACAAATCTTTAGAATGTTTGTGTGTTTGTTTGTAGGACTCGCCATTGCTTCCATTCTGTCAGTTCTCAGCTGCCCTGAGTGAGAGGAGTGATTACAAGGAGTGTAAAGTCTGCCTGGAACAGTTCAAAGAAGAAATGCAGAGGGTCCGTTGATTCTAATACCCATTGTATAAAAGAAAAACTTATCTTTTAAGTTATTAGTAGTATTTCAGCTTAAAACTTTAAAAGTTCAAAAGGTAAATATTACAGAACGGATAGGAAATTTACACAAAAATTTTGAAAGAAAATACATGCATTCAAAAACTTATTTAAAACTTTCCTTTTAGTTATGATGTAATGATTTGTTCTGGTTGACCGTTTTGATTTGTTGTGGTTACAGATCGGTGGAGTAGACTCCCCGCCTGATCCCCCTGTGTATAAGGCCTCTGATTGGCTGCAGCAGGAGACGTACCACATCATCCAGCACCACCTGTACCACACCAACAACCTCCACACTCTGCTCCACCTCCTCAGACTGTTAGACAGTCAGAGCATCGTACTCGTCTTCAAGTTTGACGGTATTTACTTCCTAAATCAAAATATTTAATAGATGTAATTACTTCCTTAATCAAATATTTGATAAATGGAATTAATGGGCTTTTCTGAGGGAAGGATAGGTGTGCAAATCTTCTTTAAAAGTAACATTTTTTGAAATTACATATACGTGTTGAATCATATTTGTAAGGATACAAGAAAAAGAGAAGACCCTTCTACATGTAGCATTAAAGGCCTGTTTCATTTCAGGACAGTTAAATAATTTGACATTTGTTTTGCAGTTATTGATTTTGGTCAGTTGGCACGTCTTTTGAACATCATTGTAAGTGCACATGTACTGGATGTTAATTTCAAAAACCTTGTGTCCAGCAAAGCCGAGAACTTCCAGGATGAGTGCAGAAAGGTCGTGGACCATCTGACAAAGAAGCACTTGTTCAAAGAAGCCAGAAAAGTGGCCAGAGAGAGTGGAATTAACATGGATGATGTCACAATAGAAGAGGTAAAATTATATGTTTTACCTTGAAGTTCTTTTATCATTTATTAGTACTCCTCATAGTTGGGAAAACTGTTTTTGATTTATTTCTTTTTTCACTGCATTTAATAGCTTATTTGGTTAAATATTTTTGATCTGACAAGATAGATACCATATATTTATATTATTTTATATTAGACTTTGAGTAATGCACTAAAATTCACCAATATTTCAACATTTGTTAATGTAGTAATTTTAAAATAAAGTGGTTCCAATGATATCCATTAAAATTAAATCCTATAGCCTAAGGGTATAATGATTCCAACTGTATGTGTTGTAGAACAAGTATGAGAAGGAGAAGTTGAGGGGTACGTCCCTGTGGAAGGATCAGCTGGCCAGGAGGAGGTTCTGGTCCGTGTGTGAGGAGCGGTGTAGACAACACAGAGTTGCCTCCCTTACCGTGTACCAGTACTTCCAGGTAAACACTGACGAGCTGCGTAGATTCAACTGTGTCAGGACTCCCTGTACAGCTCTGTAAGGTCACTGCTTCTGCCCATTTAATAATTCATCCTTCACAACTTCGAATGACATTTTCTTAGTTATACTGAGATAAGCAGTCAAATGTGATTAATCATTTCCAGAAATCTTAAGAAGGTAATGAAGAATAATTTGATTTTTTCATAAAGGTTGTATAATTATTTTAGTATTTGTAATAAATAGCAGTATATTGTATAACTCAACAGAGTGAAGCTGAGCAGACTCAGGACTTGAGTGAGAAGGCTTTCCTTTACCAACTCGGACATCATTGGATTGAAAACCTGGAGACCAGTGAACATCAGGGACTCGGGGACCTGTTGTACAATAAGATGTGGAGAGCACGTATTGAGAATGCTGTCAATATTCTACAGGCATGTATATATACTCCACAAATATGAAGTCAAGATCCTACATATATTTACATATACTCAAACAAGACAAACATCAGTGGAATTTTTCAGAATTTTGTTTAAGGACATATGCCACATAGTTTAAATTTAAATTTCTTATTTCCTATTCAATATAAAAGTTACAGCTATTGAAGGAGCTATTTGGATTTTATGATGCCTTACAATACTGTACACTTCCTCTAAAAAAAATAGCATTTTCATCATTATACTTCTGGTCTAACTGTAATTTTTGTAAAATTTTTATTGAAAATGAAAACCATTTTGTACTTTATTGTCCTAGTTATGATCAATGTAGATTACAATATTATGATATATTTAATGCACAATGTTACATGAAGGAAAACCCTATTATTGACATTATCAATCCTACAAGTATTAGAACTGCTAGGAGAGTTTGTAACTTTTTGAAAAAGTGCTTTGATATTAGGAAAGAAAACCTTCAACAAACCTGATATGCCTTCTTTGATATTTTATTTTATGTATGTTAATTATTGTATTCATGACTATATGCCAATGTATGATGGTGTTGTCAATAAAATGAATTGAATTGAATTGAACTCCCGGTAATGTATGCTGATTTTTTGTGTAAGAACATCTTAAGGTACCTTGATTTACATGTAAAATTGAGAATACCAACTATTATTTTTGTCATCATAAATTTGCAATTCATCAGTTTAAAATCAATCTGCGGCAATAAATTTTAATGACTGAGGAAACATTATATTCAAATACAAAACAAAATGGATGGTTCAATATGATTAATATCTGTGAGGTCACAAAACTCATGGATATTTCTTGCACATGAATAAAAGTTTATTTCAATTTCAGTATCATAAAAAATTATCAGTGGGAAAGGTGCATTGTAGAGTTTGTTTACATTTTTCCAGCATATGGCCTTAAAAGTACATGTCTGCTTTTTATTTTGGGCATGAAGTTATGTCTGAGATGTATTTTATTAAGAGATGATGATAAGATGAGAATTTTTATGTGACATTTGTTATTTATATTTTTGTAAATGACCAGACTCAGCAGATGTCAGGCTCCATGGAGATGTCAGAAGATTTATTTTCTCTTCTTGAACTAAACACAGTGGTGGGCAGCCCATCGCCCACTGAACTTCTGTCACTGGGCAAGACCCCCAGCATGGAGAGCTCCCCCAACAACCTCTCAGAACAGGTGGATGTTCATGTCTTTTTAGTATTGTTTATAGTAACTTGCTGCCATGGGAACTAAACAGAATCAATTTTTTAAAAAATCATTTAGTGCCAGTTAATATTTAAAAGTTAAAAACTTCATCTCGATAAGAATAATTCACGGATTTACAGTATTAGTTTGTTCAAAGAAATTCAGCTGTTTTTTTTTATGTGTAAAATTTGTTATGGTACATGTATGTCAGGGCAGTATGTTCATTTTGTAAGTCTTTCTTATGCGTTTGATAGGAAGTGGATGCACTACAAGTGATAATTAACCAGTTACTAGACAGGGGACACAACTCTCACAGCTGTAGGCTGGCTGCCGAATTTGGGGTGTACAACAAGGACCTAGCTATTGTGGTGGTATGTACGATTTACCTTATATCTTATATCTTGGTACATGTATTATGAATCTGTTTCAGTTCTTTTATTCATTAAGCATTTAATGTCATATTTCAATTATATACATTGTACATTTCTTCCTTGCTTTTTAAGTAAAGAAAATTTTTTTCAACATTTATTTTTAGAGCTGCATCAGACTGGCTCGAGGTGTAACAGATGTGAACAGTCTTCCAGATGGTGTAAAGTCCATCCTAACTGGTTCTCCATCCAAACATAGACACTCTATAGCCACACCAGTATCTGTACCCACACTGTCTAGTGGTAAAGTCAATTCACCATCCAAACACAGACACTCTATAGCCACACCAGTATCTGTACCCACACTGTCTAGTGGTAAAGTCAATTCACCATCCAAACATAGACACTCTATAGCCACACCAGTATCTGTACCCACACTGTCTAGTGGTAAAGTCAATTTATCATACAAACATAGACACTCTATAGCCACACCAGTATCTGTACCCACACTGTTTAGTGGTAAAGTCAATACACCATCCAAACATAGACACTCTATAGCCACACCAGTATCTGTACCCACACTGTCTAGTGGTAAACTTAATTCATCATCCAAACATAGACACTCTATAGCCACACCAGTATCTGTACCCACACTGTCTAGTAATAAAATCAATTCACCATCCAAACATAGACACTCTATAGCCACACCAGTATCTGTACCCACACTGTCTAGTGGTAAAGTCAATTTACCATCTAAACACAGACACTCTATAGCCACACCAGTGTCTGTACCCACACTGTCTAGTGGTAAAGTCAATACACCATCCAAACATAGACACTCTATAGCCACACCAGTATCTGTACCCACACTGTCTAGTGGTAAAGTCAGTTCACCATACAAACATAAACACTCTATAGCCACACCAGTATCAAACACTGTCTAGTGGTAAAGTTAATTCATCATCCAAACATAGACACTCTATAGCCACACCAGTATCTGTACCCACACTGTCTAGTGGTAAAGTCAATACACCATCCAAACATAGACACTCTATAGCCACACCAGTATCTGTACCCACACTGTCTAGTAGTAAAATCAATTCACCATACAAACATAAACACTCTATAGCCACACCAGTATCTGTACCCACACTGTCTAGTGGTAAAGTCAATTTACCATCTAAACACAGACACTCTATAGCCACACCAGTGTCTGTACCCACACTGTCTAGTGGTAAAGTCAATACACCATCCAAACATAGACACTCTATAGCCACACCAGTATCTGTACCCACACTGTCTAGTGGTAAAGTCAGTTCACCATCCAAACATAGACACTCTATAGCCACACCAGTATCTGTACCCACATGGTGTAGTGGTAAAGTCAATTTACCATCTAAACACAGACACTCTATAGTGACACCAGTGTCTGTACCCACACTGTCTAGTGGTAAAGTCAATACACCATCCAAACATAGACACTCTATAGCCACACCAGTATCTGTACCCACACTGTCTAGTGGTAAAGTCAGTTCACCATACAAACATAGACACTCTATAGCCACACCAGTATCTGTACCCACACTGTCTAGTGGTAAAGTTAATTCATCATCCAAACATAGACACTCTATAGCCACACCAGTATCTGTACCCACACTGTCTAGTAGTAAAATCAATTCACCATCCAAACATAGACACTCTATAGCCACACCAGTATCTGTACCCACACTGTCTAGTGGTAAAGTCAATTCACCATCCAAACATAGACACTCTATAGCCACACCAGTATCTGTACCCACACTGTCTAGTGGTAAAGTCAATTTACCATCTAAACACAGACACTCTATAGCCACACCAGTGTCTGTACCCACACTGTCTAGTGGTAAAGTCAATACACCATCCAAACATAGACACTCTATAGCCACACCAGTATCTGTACCCACACTGTCTAGTGGTAAAGTCAGTTCACCATCCAAACATAGACACTCTATAGCCACACCAGTATCTGTACCCACACTGTCTAGTGGTAAAGTCAATTTACCATCTAAACACAGACACTCTATAGTGACACCAGTGTCTGTACCCACACTGTCTAGTGGTAAAGTCAATACACCATCCAAACATAGACACTCTATAGCCACACCAGTATCTGTACCCACACTGTCTAGTGGTAAAGTCAGTTCACCATACAAACATAGAAACTCTATAGCCACACCAGTATCTGTACCCACACTGTCTAGTGGTAAAGTTAATTCATCATCCAAACATAGACACTCTATAGCCACACCAGTATCTGTACCCACACTGTCTAGTAGTAAAATCAATTCACCATCCAAACATAGACACTCTATAGCCACACCAGTATCTGTACCCACACTGTTTAGTGGTAAAGTCAATTCACCATCCAAACATAGACACTCTATAGCCACACCAGTATCTGTACCCACACTGTCTAGTGGTAAAGTCAATTTATCATCCAAACATAGACACTCTATAGCCACACCAGTATCTGTACCCACACTGTCTAGTGGTAAAGTCAATACACCATCCAAACATAGACACTCTATAGCCACACCAGTATCTGTACCCACACTGTCTAGTGGTAAAGTCAATTCACAACAAAACATTTTCCAGCCACAATAATCCCCACAGACCAACATTTTTACCTCAAAGATTGTGAATTCAACCCCACGAAAATATGATTTTACAGTATTTGTACTCACATTGTCTAGTGGTAAAGTCAGATATTAAGGTATCACTGTACAGAAACTGCATTGAGACTTAATTAAATGCCAGTGTCTGAATCCTCAGTCTTGTGTGACAAAGTCAATTATCTAACAACCACTAGGCCATTTAGACATTCCTTTAAGATTAAGTTAAAGTGTTTGTCCTTCACTGTTTAGTGGCAAAATCAATTATTTTTAGAAGTATTACTGAAAAAAGAATGTACAAAAATCTTTCAAAATGTCTTTTATTGAAACTACCAACCGATAAAGCTACAGTCTCAGCAGATTTCAGATTTTTAGTCCAGCAGAGATTTCATATTTTTTTCTTCTCTTTTATGTATTATATAATAAAAAATTTTTTTAGATAAAATAATTCTAAGATTTGATCTAAATCCATATTTTTCCTTGTTTAGTGGTCAGTATGACTTCTCTTGGAGGAATGAAAACTGATTTCCTGTCCCCCGATAAAGAACAGATTATCGTCACCATGGAAACCCTAGAAAGTGAGCTCAGACACGGAAAGAAATGCTGTAAAAGGATCGTGACCTGCTTCCTGATAGCCTGTGTAGGTGTTATAGAGAAAGTACATATGTTTGTCAGGTCCAGATTAGCATGAAGATCTGTAGACTTCATGAAAATGCAAATGAAGAAGTGATCTTAATTTATATACTTTCCAAAATTTTTACAAAAATAGGAAGAAACCAAGTAATCATTGTCATTATTTAGGAAAAGATTAAAATCATTTACAAATTAGATCATGTGCAGATTTAGAGTTTAACTAAGTCCCGAGAGCATATTGATGTGCATTTATATTTAAATGTAAAATAATAGAGAGAAGTTACAAAAACTTAGGTACTGAATTGCCTTAAGTTAATAGCACATTGTAGTCAGAGAATTATGTCACTGTTGTATATATCTGTAGACTTTGGGTCAGTCTTATGAGGATACAGTGCCTTGTCACGAGTTTGATGTACTGAAACAGCTACTGAGGTCAGAATCTGATCAGAAGTTCCGCTTGGCTGCAGATTACCTCAGCACGACCAACCTTAAGTCAGTGGAGGTGAGAATCAGTGAGGCGTATCCATTTCATTGCTTGCGTTTCTTTATAGTGATACAGATGCAATGTTTTCAGAATGTTCTGAATCTGAAAAATATATATTCCTCATAAAATCTATTTTCTTTTCAGATTGCAAGTTTTCTTTGTGATTCTATTGTTGAAGTTTACAAGGTCATGTTTGCAAATGCTACAGGTATGGTAATATTGCAACTACTATAATAATGATTCTGATTTTTTTGTAAGGCATAAAGCTGCTAAAAAACAAACTAATAATGCATAAAATCAATGTTTATTTATATACGATTAGAGTAAAGTTCATAAAATTCTATCAATTTAAGCTGTCAGTAAGAAAGATGGAGCATTGACCTTTAACCCCTCAGAAAAGAGTGAAGATGCTGTTAATTTTGTGAAGTTGTGTCCTGTCCCCGCTACTCTGGGGAATAAACTTCTGGACGCCATGACATCTCTCTCGGGGGAGGATCAAGACATTCCTAAACACAGTAATATATTACATTATGATTAATACATATTGCTCAGTAAAAGTTAAGTTTTGGAGTTTTTGTTGGGAGTGGGGATGTCATTTCATGTGATCCTAATTAACAAGATACTCATTTCATTCTTATAAATTCATGTAAAATGATTGTGATATTTAAGATAATGATTGGTTCTTGTACAGTTGTTCTTGCCTATGTATGTATAATTACACATGTTCTTGATCTTTGGATTTTATGTACTTGTAAGTTTTGCCTGATGATTTTCTGTTTAAGTATTGGACATTCAGACAGAGTTACTGATCTTGGCACATCTGTGTCACTCCTCTGTTTGTAACATGGAGGGGATCTCCAACGTCCTCAGGGCTGCCAGGGTGATGACAGAATGGATGGAGAAAGCTGGACAATTCAGGAACATGGTAAATTACTTACAAAGGGAGAGAATTTAGGAGCATGGTAAATTACTGATAAAGTGAGAGAATTTAGGAAAATGGTAAATTACTCATAAAGGGAAAGAATTTAGGAACATGGTAAATTACTTACAAAGGGAGAAAATAAAAAATTTAGGAACATGGTAAATTATTTACAGATGGATAATGGTCAACATATATTTAACTTGAATGCTTTAAGATGTGATTTAATTGTTTGTCTCCTTAAACAAAAGATTCCTCTTTCACTTTAAAACTATGCAAGGAATATATTCAAAAATCCTTGCAAATACTAAAAGGTTTTCTTAGAAATTCAGCATATAAGAGTAAAGTAAAGTCATTTGAGATAAAGCTGGTTGATTTTTTATACAGATTAAGAAGACTGAATTAAGATCAAACGTTTACTTATCTTTGTTTTCTTTGAATAGGTTAGACTGTTAACTGGGATTGGACGCTTCAATGAAATGGTTTATATATTCGATTCTTTGAAGCACAATGAAAAGTTTGAGCTGTTACTCAGTAAAGGGATAGAGAAGGTAAGAGCAATGGAACAGGAACTTAAGCTGAAACAAACAACATTTTCATAAAAGAACAGTTACTTAAAGCGAAGCAAGCAGCATTATCATTAATTTACTCCAAAGGATTTGAATAATGTAACATTTAAGGACACAATATTTTCACATCTTTTCCCCATTATTCAAATGCTGTCGAAGACAGAAAATTATCGAAGTATGACTCCCTTTACAGGAGAAGAGTCTGAAGATGGCCATAATAGATTATCTGAAGCGATACCACCCTCACGACAATGAGACCTTTGACATGGTGGTCCACTACTTCATGATGCACAGAGAGATTGGCCATTTATTAGAGACCAGGGCCCAGCAAATTCTCGAGGCATTCAGAGAGATCCCCGTAGGTATGGACTTAAATCCTCAGTAGCTCACCTCAACAAAACTCTGATAAGCTTATAGTACAAATTTTCCTCGAAAACGGCTTCAAATCGAGAATATTTAAAAAGGAACGTCAAGTGGAGTAATAGTTTAGTGTAATATCGATATGACTTTGTAGATTCCTGTCAGGAGACGCAAACCAATCTCCAGTCAGCTGTCCAGTTTTACATGGATGCTGCGGAAAGCTACTGCAAGGTAGGGTTCAGCTTTTTCTTTCATAATTGTAAAGTTTGATGTATTTTCTTGTATTTTTTTGAATCATCATCAATTCTGTATTCCATCTTGTTACTGCAAGGCTACTGCAAGGTAGGATTCATCTTTTTCTAGCATATTAATCATGTAGTTTGGTGTATTTTATTGAATCATCATTTCCATATTCCATCTCATCAGGAAGGTTGTATGAGACACGCCCAGAACTGTATGAAGCAGGCCAGACTTGTGGCCTTACAGCTGCACTATTTAACCTCAGGGGTCAAGGTCATTCATATGTCAGATGAAGAAGCTGACCAGTTCATCAAGTCTCATCCAAAATTCTCAGAGGTAAGGATACTTAATTAATAATTTTTGATAATGGTCTTTTGTTTAAATTTGTGCAATGTAACATTTCTTCTGAGGTGTGTGGTATAAGGGGTTGAGTTTTGTTTCAATTAAAGCAAAACCATTTCAAAGTTCGTTTTTTTTTTTAAAGCATGAATCTTACAGGCATAAATGAACACTGACACTGTTTCTATGTGTATGTTTATACATATCTCAGTGGTTACTTGTTATTTTTTTAGGCATTAATCGTGAGTGAGAGCTACAATAGGACGGGCTGTTGGAAGCATGCTCTGTGTCAGAATGTGGTCATCACTGGAGACTTCCGCTATCTCCAGGACTTAAAGAGACACATCAAACTGACGCCCTCTCTGATCAAGGAGGTGGTCAAGGTGTATGTATTCTGACTCTTCTTCACGATTGGAAAGCTAAAACTAATCTTACTTTTTTAAACCGACTGATAGAAAGCTTTAAAGAAAGGGAGGAGGATTGTAAGGGGCTGCAGTTAGGGGAGAGCACTGTGTTCTGATGGAGATCAGAAGTCACTAAGCAGGGGGATTGGGTGTTTATATTTCACCTGAGTTTAGCAACTATGGGTATTATGTTTTGATGATAAAGTGAAATATAAAATTAAAAGATAATTACCAATAATTCAAATGAAACAATTAAAATTTTTGTGTGTAATTTCAGATTCCAGCAGGATCCTAACCGTTCTGTGAATCAGAGAAATGTGGAGAGGTTTATAATGAATTGTACGGACCTGAGATTACAGATCCAGCTGGCCCGCGAGCTCGATCTGCGAGCTTTTCTGTCAGATTTACAGAAAAAAGACTGTAGTAGTTATATACAAGACGTAATGGCTAACTCCTAACAGCAGACAAGTAGAAATCCTTTCCTTCAAAGGTTGTGTTAATATTATTTTCTAAAATTAACACCTAAAATACTGATAAAACATAAAAACCATGGCAAGCAATAGAGTTGTTTAGAATACATACCGGCACAGTCGTCTTAGCATAATGATTTTTTGGAAGAATTGAATCCCATTTAACTAAAAAGTAAAAGAAGATGATAAATGCAATTTTTAAAAAAATATTTCGACCTTCAATTATTGCGGATTGATGAACTTAAACCTTAGTTATCTCCTTGTGTACTGGGCTTAACAATGTTTTGTAACGTATCAGAGTAACTCTGTGTGGAAAAAAAAATCATGATGAAGTAATCCACATTATTTGAATGGGGTAAACTCACTAAACTGTGACACAAACTAAGGGGTTTGATTTAAAAAAAATTTCATCATTTAAAATAGCTTATAAGAACGAACCTGAATCTTGTATAAAGAGATGAAACATTTCAAGTTTATTCCAAGTATAAAGACAGAGGTATAGGGCACCATAAAACCATGATTAGTGTAATACAAACTATGCACATATTAACACAATGTAAAGAAAAATAGAGTGTAATAAAGTAATGGAAACAAGGAAATCAAACTCGTGTCCCACAGTTTATTAAACAAGTCCAGAACTACTTACCTACGGAGTAAACAATATAGAACAGGAAAATATATCTCTTAGTGTCATTTCAATGCACTGTGGAATTATTATTCTCTTGATGAAAACACAAACACATATGGACTATGATTTCATTTCTGTCTTCCATAAAGCTGCTGTCATTATATTTTGTAGCCTATACATTTCAGAGATTACTGTGGAATCATTTTAATTTGTGAGAATCAACCAAAATTTTACTGACCCCTGGGGTGTTATTTAATGGTTACTTGTATATACAGAGGATTCAGTGTTTAAGATGATGTTAATTAACCAATGGAATCCATGAATATTGGGCCCCACAAACGATGATTTCACACTATTGATTTTGAATTGAATCACTATAGTGTTCATGTAAAATGTACATGTCATAACTATTTATATGAATTCTCCTTGAGATATATTTTTGTAATTTATTTTTCAAGAATGAATTCATGCCAACACAGTTGTATTTATTTTATAATTTCAACAAAAAAACACAGTCATAAAAAAAAGTACAATGACTTGAATTCAAGTATTGTACTTCTAAAGGAGATTATGCCACACTAGATTTGTCTATCTCAATTTTCAGTTGGTCATTTAAGGTGCTTAGATATTGCACTTTAAAAAGTAGGAAAGTCCGGTGACCTTTTGCTATCTGTTTTCATCTGTCATAGTGAGGTATGCAGCACCCACTGTGACACGGGACCTCGGTTATGCGGTCTCATCCTAAAGACCGGTCTCCACGTCCCACAGTGGGATTCGAACCTGCGAGGTAAGGATTGACTCCTTACTTTGTGACTCTACAGCAGATGCTCTAACCACTGCGCCATGCGAAAGACAGGATTGGATCGAGGATCGATATGAAATAGAGGTATTTTAAGGATTGGATCGAGGATTAATATGAAATAGAGGTATTTTCAGAAGCAATATCTTAAAAAGTCCTCTAATTTTTTTTCTTAGGAGTTCATGTACTTTAAAAGGACATTATGTCATACTAGAGTTGTCTATTTCAGTAGGCAGTTGTTCATTTCTGTTGGCAATTGTTCATTTAAGGTGCTTATAAACAGCTATAAATAACTTGTAAGGTATGTGCAATACAGAATGGGATTCTTTATGGGATGCAATTTAAAGATTAAAAAAGATGTACCAACAAATTTGATAATAAATACTTTTAAAGGATTTAAAAGAAATATGTTTATTATGAATCCTGTTTCCTTTTAGAGGACCAAGAGGAGGTCCTTTTTTACCAAGCAATATTTTAGTAAGTTATAAAAGTGTCACATATGAAATCAAAACTAAATTTAAAAATAGAATCAAGGACCTATACATGTATATACTTTATTATAGTATTTGGATCCATGATAAAATTGAGTGGTGTGCTTATTGCGTTTAAGAATTCGGACCCTAAATTTAATGAAATGAATTATTTAAGGCCATTAAAGTGAAATGTTAAAGCATTGATATGAAGCGAGCATGAATCATATGTCGTGCCAACAAAACTAAAGACAGCCGTGGGTTGTCCCTGGCGTTCTACCCGAACGCCCAGTAACTGAGGGAGACTGAGTCAGACTCGTTATGACTGTCTGTGTCAGATTAAAATCTCCTCTGCGTCCCGCAGAGTACTGCAATATTTATGTAATCAATAATTATCAAATTAATGACCGAAAAACAGACTGCATCATATTTATACCATGTGTCTTTTAGTAGAAATTTTCGTAATAGTGTGCAAAAACGATAAATTAGAAATAAATAAATATTATAATGACTTAATTATACATGTACATGTTATTTAAGTGAAATTATGAAATGCACAACAGTATTTTACATATCGCTATATTTTCTATTCGAATATCCATAGCCTTCTTCTTAGTGTCTCAGAACCTACTGCGACTGTAATTATAAGAGATTCTTACATCTGTTGACTTATTTTGTAGTTTTATCTGGAATCCAAATGTTTATGTCTTGCAAAGGAAGAAGATAATTTCAGTAACAATACTTTTTTTTATATTAGATAAACAATGTTGACAGTAATTCAATTTTAAGGGGGGATATATAGGCCTGTAAGCCTAATCCAGGCTTATTGATCCCCTCGCGGAAGAGAGGACTACAGAAATATGCTTTTAAAAAGATTTTTTGTCTCCGATCTTTGAGTGAACTATTATCAGTGCCCTTCTGGGAGGAAAATTCAGTCAAAGCTAGAGAGTAATGTGTAATAAACATTGATTCACATTACATTAATATCATCCATCGTTCTACTAAAACACGTAATTAATTAAAGGTACAAAAAATTATATGAATTCCGAAAGTTCTAAATGATTCGTTAAAAAGAATTGTTAAATTTGATGTAAGACTGATTAAATTCATTTAAAGGGTCCTTTATTTGAGGCCATATAAACCTAGGTCCCGTGTCGCAGCTGGCCCCACTCTCTCACTGCTCAAATAAGTATTGAGTGCAAGTCTAAAACAACATTCCACCTGAAAGTTGTGGCGTCTCATTGTGATTTGAAAAATTCGCAAAAGGACCTTAAATAGACAAAATAAATCGTTTAAAAGAATTCAACACTTTTTTTTATAATAGTTATATCTATACATGTATTATCCACCCCCGCCTAAAAAGTGGAAGGGTACTCAGTATATAGTGATCGGGATGCTCGTCCGTATGTCCGTCCGTCCGCTCGTCTGTTACGCTTTGGGGCACCTATCTCTTATCTGCAACTCCTCTTACAACTGAAATTTAATGAAACTTTCATTGAATCTCTGTAACATAGTGGCATTGTGTATCTCCTCCATGGCATTCCACCTCTGATGTTTTTGGAGATCCGTGTTTGCTCTGCTCCTGTTTTGAATTGTTTAATAGACTTTTCATCTTGAATACTGTTCGTTATCTCCATATGTTTCATCTTATAATATATTTAGCATTTTGATCGGACACATATTGCGGTATTCCTATAACAAAACTCGGTTTTAACTCTTTATTTCTTTATGCCATATGGCACATCAGACAATTAATATAAACAAAATATTTATATTCAAATTTTTCAGTTATATAAATAAATATTTACATACTAATATGTTGCAAACACTTTAGTACTATTCTTCATTGTGAAGCACTGAACAAAATTCTTCCCAATTTAGTCATTTCTTTGACATTTTGAACACTTAACAATCTGAGATACTTAGTAATAAACAATCTGTAAACTTATTAAATTTTATTCAGTGGTATAGGAGTTGCGGATAAGAGATGGGTACCCTCTAATGTTAAAGAGGAATGGTCATGTCCATGTTTTGCTCTGGAAAACCCAAAATATGGATTGGATCAGAAAGTAAAATAGGAGGTCACAAAGGCACTATATGTAACGAAGATTCTATAAAAGTTTCATTAAATTTCAATCAGTGGATAAAGTTGCGGATAAGAGATGAGTATCCCAAAGCATAACAGATGAACGGACAGACAGACGGACATCCCAATCACTAAATACCCTCTCATTTGTCATGCAAGGGTATAATAATTCAGTAATGATTGAGAATGCATTGTCGTCATAGTTCCCACAACTGAAATGATTATTTTCAAAAGTAGTTGCATGAGAATGCTTTTGCAAACCAAGTTACAACCTCTTTTGAATTATAACTATTGTTATCCTTGCATATCGTGTATATTTGTTTGTGGGTGAGTTAATTCTGTATGAATCGTCATCTTCCCTTACTTATCCGACAAGGAGCACACGGTGGTTGTGACCGATTGATGGAAAATGTATTCCCCTCCATGGCACCTGATCTAAATTAAATTTTTAAAGAAGTGTGTTTTTGTTCTGCGTGGTTTGTATTGATAAATGGACTCTTAAGCTGGATTACCGTTTGTTATCTAATGTTTCATTTTAAAGTAAGTCTTCTGTACTGACCCTAAGAGAAAACCTGAGAAAGCCTCTTTCTTTACTTCTCACCAAGATGTTGACAGTAGTGAAGGAAAATCTTCAAGAGTACTGTGCAACAATATATTCAAGAAGTGGTGTTAATCTTGTCCAAAGAAGTTTTGGATAATTTGAAATCACAAAAATTTATCAAAATCAACAGCTTACAAACTTACGACTTTTCAACTTAATACACAACCGTTCCACACGATAAATTTAAGTCTAGGCTTTTTATTATCATTGACATCTGCTTTTTCAATAAAAATGGAACTCCTAAATTTACTTACCTCGTCATTGGTCATTTGCAAAATTACACACACAAGTACTCTGAAGTTGACATCAAAAAGATGCTTAAGTTTCTGATTGACAAAATCTTTGTGGTTTTTGGAAACCAGGCGGTCTTCCAACAATCTATTCAAATTCACATGGGTACCAGTTACGCCCTGTTATTAGCAGACATATTTTTATAGTCATATGAAGCAGAATTTGTGCAAATTCTTATGCGTAAAAAGAAGAAAACACTTGCTGTGGCCTTTAAATTCAACTCGACCTTTAGATAAATTGACTAAGTATTGTCAATTGACAATTGTAATTTCCATTCCTATGTCAATACGATATATCCTTGTGAGCTTGAGATAAAAGATACCACAGAGTCTGATACATCTGTTTCATACTTGGATACTTTATTTGAAAAAGACGTTAATGGTTATCTAAGAACCAAGCGCTATGATAAATGTGATGACTTTAACTTTTCTATCGTCAACTTCCATTTCTTATGTATCAATATACAGTACCTTCATCACCTGCATACGAAGTTTATATATCTCGGTTGATTCGATACGCAAAAGCATGTTCTACGTATGAAAAATTTCTAAAACGAGGTAAATTTATTGACAAACAAGTTGATGAAACAAGAATATTAGCAGTCTCGTTTAAAGTCATCATTTCCTAAGTTCTATGATCGATACAATGATCTTGTCAGCAAATTTAATTTATCATTGAGTCAAATGCTGACTGACGTTTTTCATACAAATGTTTAGTCTATTATTATAATATATACACTGAATTGACGATGGATTTTCCCGTTATTTCTCGATCATGACAGGGAGCACACGGCGGGTGTGACCGGTCGGCAGGAGATGCTCTCTCCTCTATGGCATCTGATCCCATCTCTGATGTTTTGGAGGTCCGTGTTTACTCGGCTCCTGTTTTGTATTGTTTTATGGACTTTGATATTGAATACAGTTCGTTATCTCCATATCCTTCATTGACTGTTAACCAGTCTCCCCGAAATCATAATAATATGCATAATTTCATACATGAAATATATGGAGATAACAAACAGTATTTAGGGAATCTTTCCAGTCCACAGTGTAAAAATGTCGATGTGATGGAACTTTTTAACCATACACAGAGACGTACACATAGTCATCGGTTTTATAATGAACCTTCAATACAGGATGTCTCTTTTGATTCGTTACCTTCCCGTCTTAAATTAAATAAATTAACAGTTTAATTGGTCTTCATCACATTCGCACCAAACTTTACTCTGTCTCTGAATTTTTTTTTCAATTTATTGAATCAAGTTGGCTCTTACGATAAAATAATTGCTAAATACATTGGTTAGTTTACGGATTAAATATAGGCCTATGGAGATCTTAATAAAGGCCAAAATCCACGTGAATATTCCAGAATAAAAACTTCAGACCATTGGCCTGTTTTGATTTGATCTGTAAGTTGTTTTATTACATCGAGACATTAAGTACGAGTTCAGAAGTCCAACTTTTCATAATCGGTTAGGCTGGTATCAATCTGAGGATAGTAGCTCTGGTCTGTTATGTGTGGTATTATTCCCAAGACAGGCTTTAATGCTGGCGATCGGTCTTTTTATTCCCTGTTTTGTCTGCAAAATGTACAATGCCTACAAAATTTGTTAAGATGTTCCTCGCGGGAGATTCCATCTTTCTAATTCGCCAATCCAAAATTATTGGTTTGTACCTAAAATGTTGCTAAAGAAACTACGAGTATGTACATGTATATATGGTGTAGTTCCAGATGGGTCTGCTATTCAATGCTTTGTATGGAATGGGAAATATGCGACAAAATCACACATTGACTGTGTTTTTGTGGTTCTGATAAAAACCTACGAATAAATTCTCTTAATATCATTCTCTATACATGTATCTATATTCTCTATAGCATAGGGATATAGAGAGGGTTCCATTTTTTCTGCAAAATTTGTCTTCTAATTAAACGATATATATAATGATAGTAATGCATAATGATTAATTCCAGATACATGTATAAATGTAAAGTCAAAGAAAAAAAAGAGTATATCTGATTTTATGATCGATCCTGCTGAATAAATTGTTACGTATTGCTTTATCTTTCGGTCATCTTACGTCGTGCCTTAACATTTGAACATTTTTAGCTTCTTCTCTGAAATTCCTGAACCAATTTAAACCAACTTTGGAAAAAAAGCATCTATGAGTAAAGGGAATCAAATTTTGTGAATTTCACCTTGTCTACCTCTTAGGGCCTAAGGAGTGGGGATACAACCATAAAAATAATGCAAACTTTTCAAACTTTCATCTGGGTATCAAGCAGTTGAACTGTTGAGATGTAATGATACGCGTTGAGCCCTCTTCCCAAATTATGAAATTCATGTCCTCAGGCTCTGGATCATAAATGTAAGATGAATAGAGATCTGTTCTCAGTCTCACTTTTTCACTATAATTCATTTGTGTAGGTGAGACTTAGTTTTATGCCCCTGGAGCTATGAGGTCTGAAGTTAAGGCAGGGCTATAATGATCAAATAGTTAAAATGAATAAATTCTTTAAAATACCACCCTTTTGTACTTACATTAGCAGATAAACTAGGTACATGGTAATGATGCATCTTCCATAATTGTGCACTTCATGGCCCCTTTTGTAGGGGGGTTCCGATGTCAGGACGAGACTGTATTGATTATATATAGTGAAAATGCAACAGTTATTTGAAATAAAGACGTTTTTTGCTCCTGTGTATTTAGCAAATAAAACTAGTGCTAATTTTAACGGGGACCGTTACAGATGTTCCCCAAACGCTCCCCAACTCCCTTTTGGCGCCATATTCCCTGTAAGCTTCAATAAATAAGACACACTCTACGCATTTGAGACTTTAACAACGTTTACCCAGAAGTGTACCAAGTTCATTCAAATTTTAGCATTGCACGCATGCGCATGTGAATGCATGTGCGTAATGACCATATCATTTTGTCTACACAATCTATATATTTTGATATACTAAATATTAAAGTATTTAATCCAAAAGTATCAAAAAAAATACGCTCATTCATGTGTATTTTTGATTTTGCTCATTTCACGTGCACACACGTGCATACATGAGCATGGTGACCATACCTTCTTGTAGAAGTCCATTACATCTATTTATATTCTAAATATTACCCCATTTGGTTGAACACCACGGGAGTTATAGCTGTTTAAAATTTCAACCATTCAAATTGCAGAGCACGTACACGCACGTGTTTGCATGTGCATGGTGACCATACCTTCCTGTAGTAGTCCATTATATCTATCTATGTTCCAAATCCCATCCTGTTTGGTTGAAAACCAAGGGAGTTATAGCTATTTAAAGTTTGAGCCAATCAGATTGCAGTACACGTGCATGCACGTGTTTTCATGATAATTCCTATATATCAGGTTGTAGGATATTCTAATGCATGGCTATGTTTAAAATTTCAAGGGATTTCGTCGGAAAACAAGAAAGATATTGAGACTTTAGTTTCAGCCAATCAGAGCGAAGCGCACGTGCATGCGCGTGAGATCTTGCTTTTTTGACCATGTCATAATGTCTATGCTACTAATATATCCTTATATTGTAAGTTTCAAAGCATTTCATAAAAAAATTTAAAAGTTACGCCTATATCAATAAAATCGGTCATTTCACGTGTTGAACGTGCACGCTCTTGCAAGCACGTGCGCGCAAAATGACCTTCGTTCCGCAAATCTACATAACATGCCTACTAACCTTAAAAAGGTTTTACCTAAGTTGGATGTGTATATTACAAAATCACTCCCGGACAAAAAAGTTCCAGGAAGAAGAAGAAGAAGAAGAAGAAGAAGAAAAAAAAAATAATAATAATAATAATAAGAAACAGAGTAAAAACAATATGTTTCCCAACTTCGTTTGGGGAACATAATTAGTGCAGAGTTATTATGAACAATGATGTCTTTTGAAATTTTATTGCCCCCGTGCTCAGGAGTTCTGGTCTAATGACTATCAAGTTTAATGTATTAATTCCCAGGAAATATTCTTTAGTTCTCCTGGGTATAAAGCCGGTAAACTAAGTGCATGCATACTGTCATGTGATCAAATGTGCCTTTTCCAAATTAAAATTTTGAATTTCATGACACCTGCACGGGTCAGGTATATGTGCTTTGGTGTTAAGATTGGGCTGCGATGGATCTATAATGAACATGCATTTAAAATGTAGATATTTCAATGACGTATTATCAATTAACAATAGTTATTTCTGTTCTTATATCGACTTGATATATCCCAGTAAACTAGAAATAAACGATACCATAGAGTTCGCGAAAAAATAGGAACCTGTGCCAAAAGGAGTACATGTAATGCAATAGATGGAGATACCGAACAGTATTCAAGCTCAAAAGTCCACTAAACAGTACAAAATAGGAGCAGAGCAATCACGAACCTCCAAAACATCGAGGTGGGATCGACATATCAGGTGCCATGGAGGATTGAGCATCCCGATACATACCATGTGCTCCTTGTCATGATCGGGAAATAACGTATAAATCAATCGACAATTCAGTGTGTAAATAATTGCCTAACAATTAGAATGAAAAATGTCAGAGAGCATATGAATTAATGATAAATTGTAAAGCTAACAAGGTCATTGTATCGACTAGAACTTGCGAAATGTTTAAACGAAACCGCTGATTTTCTTGTTTCATTAACATGTCTTTAACACATCTCGTTTTAGAAACTGTTCATGCGTAGAGCATACTCTTGCGTATCAAATCAACTGAGGTATATAAACCCCATATGCAGGTGATGAAATTATATTGCTGCATTAATATGGGAAGATGACAATCGAAAAGCTATGTAAATATAAGATATAAAATAAAAGATATAAATATAACCTTTTATATCTTTTTCAAGTAGATATCCAATTTTGAAACAGATGTGTCAGACTCTGATAAATGTATATCGACATAAGAATTTTAATGGAATAGCCATTGATTATTTACAATTCGTCGTTGATATATCTAAATGTCGAGTTAACTGAAAGCCACAACAAATGTTTTCTTTTTTCACATGTCAGATTTTGGATACTCTTGAAGTTTCTCCTTTCTGTAAATATGTTTGAGGAGTAAACATAGCCGCTTGATAGAACATTTACTGGAACCTGCTATAAATGTATCTTTGTTCGTAAAGATTTTTTTTTAAAAGTTTTGTAATCCAATTTGATATGCATGTATGGTAATTCGAATTCATATTAATTGTTGGGAATATTAAAATAATTAAAAGTGACATATGATTTTGAAAAAAAATTCCGTCATAGAAAGGGAGCTATGGGTATAAGTTGGATTACCACTAGTAAAAATAAATCCCAGTTTTTTTTAAAAATACAATTATCCCCTGCCGACCTGTCACACGGGTGTACCTTAGTATTGATGGTGTAAACGGAGTAAGCAGTGTTAAAGCAATAGTCTTTCAATTAAAATACGGGAAATACGTGTAGTGACTTTAAACGAGATACAATGAAGCGCATTGAAGTGGTAAAATTTTGTTTGACTGGAACGTTTTGATTATCTTTAGAACGATTTGTCATACAATGACACGCCTATTTCTATTGGTCAAATTAGAATACCTGTAGAACAGGTATTCCATAAATATAACAGCCAATCAAATTGACGGTCTACTTAAACACCGAGTAAGCACGTGTTCCCATAACTAAGCGCATTGAAGTATAAAATTTTATTGGATAAACGTTCTGAGTCATGCTTCGAACGTCAATTATGACATGATGACACGCCCATTTCTGTGGAAATGATAACGAAATAGAATGTTTAAGGACTTTTATAAATTTATATTTTTAAAGTTATAAGAAAGAGTTAGAGAGTTCCCGCTTCTGTAATACATGTATTTCAACGGATTTGTCAATAATTATGAATTAATCATGTTTATTGGAGTTACCATAACACATGTATCGGTCGAACACGTGCTTACTCGGTGTTTATGTAGACCGTCAATTTGATTGGCTGTTATATTTATGGAATACCTGTTCTACAGGAACCATTTGGCCGATTTTTCTTTTCTAAAGAAATGGGGATAATTCATTCAAAGAGATCAAAACTGCAAATTAAATACTTGTGTTATGGTAACTCCAATAATCATGATAAATTCATAATTATATACAAACTCGTAATTACGTGTTTTACAGAAGCGGGAACTCTCTAACTCATTTTTATTACTTTAAAAAATCTCCATTTCAGTGAAACTCAAATTGCTTGTCGCAAAGAGTGGGGTGTCCTAAAAAATTACGACGAATGTTTCTTTTCGTTTCTGAAGAAATGGGCGTGTCATAATGTTATAATTGACGTTCAAAACATGACTCAGAACGTTTCATCCAAACGGAAAATTTTACCACTTCAATGCGCTTCATTGTACCTGAAAGCCCTTTAACATCAATCTATTTTTAAGTATCTTGGTTTAAGTTAAGTAGTTTACTTATTAGCGTTGGCTTCATCTATAGTCAGTTGTATATAATTAAGATAAAAAACAAATGTGAGAAACTTTCTGGTTTTGAGTTCAAATGGATATATGGAGTCGACGTTAGAATAAAAGAATATTGTTTAGAACAAATGATATTTTTAAAAAAAAGATACTTGGATTGATATAAATTTTTAAACTTATTTTGATTACAGAAATCGCAGAATTGTTTTTATGATGTTCTTAATTCTACTTTTTAGCAACAGTCCTTTTTATTCTATACAACCTTTTCTCACTTTAAATTCCATTATAGCGAAACTGTGAACGGAAAATGATAATCTAGGAGGGCTAACCTGTTAATCAATATGGGTGTACTAAAAATTTTGAAATGATATTAAAAAATGCTTTACTTATATTTAATAGAAAATCCACAAGAACCATCTAAGGTACCCATTTATTTCTTATATGTCTGTTCGTCTGTTCATTTGTTGTCTTTTTTTTAATTTTTACTGGTTAATTTAATGAAAGAAAAGTTTGCTTTATAATCACTTGCTTGAATATATTTTTTCTAGCTACAGAAAAAGTCGCTGAATCAACGATGAAAAATATAACCCTCTATTTTCTGAACTTGAGCGCATTTAAAAATTCAGTTGCTTCTTGTCGCTTTATCACGACAGATGGCGAAAAATCCAGACAATGTTACAAACTTTGTGGTATCATTTGTTGGGAATGGGGAAAATGAACACAATGAAAATTACTGCTTTATTTCTTAATTAACAAACCAACAGCAAATTCTTGCTTGTTAGAAAAATCGATAGGAAATTTTCCAATGTTAATGCGTGTTGCCCATTTTTAGTAAAGAATGCTTTTTAATTCATTAAAATTACAAAAAAATATATTTGCTAGTTAGTTCTTTTTGCAGAATTTTTTTTCCTAAAATATTCCTTTAAAAAATAAATAACCCGATTTACTGGATATCGCTGTGGTAAAAACTGGCTGTATTAACTACACACAAGTATTAGTAATACTTTTTTGAAATTATAATCACTGTTATTCAGTTGAAGTTGCTCAAGAGAAGGATTAAATCAACTGCATTCACTGTGATGAATGGATGCACCTTATGCTTTTTATATAGAAACACTTGAGAATTTCAGGTGACTTGGATTGTGACAATGACAATGTAAAAAGAGAGTAACCAGTTGGCAGAATTAAAGCACAGTTTCTTTCAATAACAAAATTTACAGCTCCTTTAAGTTGGATTGTTGACAGAATTTAAGATAGAATGACATTATTGAATCAAGCATTTTACATACCTTTCAGCAAACACCTACGAAAAACAAACACGTTTTCTCTATAAAGCCAATATTTTGAATCAACACAATTAAACAGAGCTTTGGACATTCGTATATTTTATTGGTATATTGTAAATCCCCCATAAAATATTCAAAACGAAAATAAAAAACCGAAGCCATATAAGAGTTTTATCTTTTAAATCTTGAAATAAATTCTGTTTCGGTTATTTTCAACTGCTCGTCTTATCATAAGCTATTGTGAAATTTTATTGATACTAAAAAGCGAGAAAAATAAAGAACTGCTTTAAAAATAAGGACTATACTAGCGATTCCTGTGCAGGATAGTTTTAAATATCGGTCTATAATTAGCGCCGCGCGCGTACCAGATTCAGCTGCGGGATCGTAGAGGAGGGATGTAGAAAGGTCTGATACAAAACAGATCTCCCTCAGTCTATATAGTGGTGACTGGAAAACAAGGAGTTAAGGCTGACTGTCACGGTAAATATCATTTGTCACCAAGACCACTATTTCTACAACTGTCTGTGCATTAATTTTATTTTTTTAACTCAAGTTTTGAAGTATCTTGTCTTTGTTAAAAAAAGCTGCAGGTGTGGTCCACAAATAGTTTTCTGATCATTTGCAAATTAAAAAAAATATTTAGTTTATCCTTGGTAAAGTCTGCAGCCTCATCGTGAAATTATAGCATATTTCTAATTAATTTAAATATTATTATTTTTAGTGAAACAAGATCAAGAAGCCAGATTCTAACAAAGTCAACATAAGAGCGTGGTTCCTTTTCTAAGCTGGATTCATTAACGTTAGGACCGTGAACATTATAACCTATTTGACTGTGACCTCAGAATCTCCAGATTTAGTGTCTTGAATGACCAAGAAGCTCATCAGTGGAATATATGGAACCTCCAATAAACTGGAAGTTCATTAGCGCCACAGACACGGGCTCGTCTGTAATGGCTAATTAAGAGGAATTACCGAGTGCTCCTATACCTGACCACCCAGCTGAATACAAAAAACTGTAAGGTGAAGACCAAAGGAGCTAACACCTCTACTTGTAACCAATATAGGAAGAGTTGGGATTTTTGCTAAAACAATAAGCACAAGCCTTTCATCATGAAGATCTTAAGATCATCTATTTAAAACTAATTAAGAAAAAGCAAATACAATGATGGATGCAAATGAAATATTTGGGATTTTTCCTCGGATGAAAGGAATCAAACTGTTTCAGGAGAGATGGACAAATTATGCCTGGCTAGTTATTCTCTCTCTGCTCCTCTGTCAAGTAGCAGGTGGGTGTTCGTTTTTGTGTTTAGATATGCTACTGTAATATTGTGTAAGGCCCGATTTGTTAACTGGAATCTTTCTATGGAAGCTGATTTTTTAAAAATCAAATTAGCAGAGTATACTATTGAACTTTTTCATTTTATTTTTAATATAACATTTATAGTGATAGAAAAATGTTTAGAGTTTTTCGAAATTTCTTCAACATTGTCTTCAAAAATCATTTTTAAAGACAAATATTATTAACATATTTATCTATAGTATTTAACAGATGTGTGGTCATTTGTACCTTGGTTGACATGCAGTTAATGAATGTTTAATTTGTTTTCAAGCTTTCTTCATCATAGGAAACCGTTTTAAAAACAGACTTTTATATTAATATATAGATGTATATTATTTGTCAGATGTAGGATCATTGATCATTTTGGGTCGACATGCAGTTAATGAATGTTTAATTTGTTTTCATTGCCACTCCCCTACCTCTGCTTCTATCATCAAACTTTTGTTAACAAAACAAGTCTCTGTGCATCTCCTCGCACATAAGTGCAATAGAAGAATCGTCCCTATAGCTATTAGTAAATAGAAAACATTTTTGTCCGAAGGTAGAAATTTCCAAAGGAATCAATTAGTGTCATAAGTATAGTTTGATCCTATTCACTCGTAAATAAACTCTCAAGTTGTCCATTTCTATTAAGGTTTCTGTTTTGATGTGTTTAATTTGTTTAAATGCCTGAACATAGACACTTTAGAGTCATTCAGCTGACACTTTAACCCGCTTTTTAATCACTAATGATTTATATCTACAATGGATTAAGCTGCTATGTTGATTTTTTGACAAGGTTAGGGGTGTCTGTTGCCGTTTAAGAACTCAACATAATGATTGAAAGAGAGTGAATGAGCACAAGCGCTAAGTCTGTGCCTCTTTGACTAAAAGGCCTCTTCATGAGAGTTTTCTCAAAAATTCAGGCTTTTGCTATTTAATCGCACACTTTTGATTATAAAATATAAAGAAGAAAATTCTTGTAGATTTAGTGTATCCTTTGAAAGAAATATTTTATTAAATATTTTGGCTTGGTATTGTCCTGAGAGATTTGTTAAATTGCTGCATGTTGACTGAGAGAAATTTGTGACTAGTTATTGTTCATATGAAATTAAAACTGTAGTCGGTCAAATGAAATTATTGTTTAAGCAGTGTTTCCCTTTCATCAAACACAGGGGATAAATCAAATCTTAAATGTTTATTTAAAAAAAAAGACAAATAACTAGAATCAAACGATAGAAATCGCTGTTGTGAATCAGTTGTTGGTTTGGAGTTTGATGTTAATATAAATGGCCTGTAGAGAAACTGTGAAATTTGTATAAAAGTTTTGCAGTTTACGGTAATCTGTACCCGGTTAGTCATCGAATGACGAATCTCCTTTGTTCTTCATAACGTGACAGCACATGGACAATCAATAAGGCCCAGTGTCACTCGCACATTTTTAATTATAAAGATGAATCATTACTGGTGATTGATAAAGAAGCGCGATGAATTTTGTTAGATTTTTATTTTGCCTTAAATTTGTGCACTTTTTTTACTAAGACGACAATTTGATGCAAACGGCAATTTCGCTAAATGTCATTTTTTAAATTGTGAATGCTTTTAACGTTCTTTGATAATTACTATTTTTATCATTTGGTTCAGTATGTTTGAAATAAATTGTATTCCATAATATTCAATTCCTATGTTCTGAGGAGAGTTAAGCCAAAAGAAAATTAGTAAAAATATATCAAAAATAAAACAGATTGTCACTTGAAATGAAATTGTAAAGAGTATAATCAGTCTCGTATTTTCGCTGAAGGTCAACGATACGAACTTAATTAACAAAATTCTGATTTCTCAAATACAATTAACAAGTAAACACTATTGTCTGTAACATGATGCGTGTGACTTCTTGAACTATAGATTGTGAAAAGTTGACCTACGCATCCCAAGAGCATTTTCATGTAAGCTTCCTTTAAATATTCATCGGAGATAATTCTAGTTCTTGGGGTACTTTACCTCTGTTTTGGCCATGGTTCATTTATATTTATCGTAAGTGTGTGTATTCTACCATGCCCGCCTTCAAAGGAATATGACCGACGAGGCTTTAATCTGCCCTTTTTAACGATGTTCATGTAACAACTTTAGAGGGATAGTGGGATGATTGATGCGCATCATTATGGATGGTGGAACAAAAACTAATATGGAGATCATCGAAGCCTGGGGGGATTAGAGAATAAGTCTGAGCCTTGTTAGAGTTAATTGCAAAATATACTACTCAAAGGATGCTGTGAAATTAGAGAATGTGATGGTTAGTCTAGATTTGTTCTTATATTTATGTCAAAGTCAGTATTTTGTCCATTCTATGGTTGTTGTAATGACCTTTTCAGCAAATATGACCTGTCAGTTGTACGTATTTGTACGGACGTGTTTTACACCAATTGTTAGGGTTGCCCGTGTGACGAAGTGGGTAGAAAATTTGTTCTAGAGTCGCTGAGAAAGGAGTTGATCCTTACATCGCGGGCTTGAATCCCACTGTACGACTTCAAGACAGGTCCTTCAGATAAAACTATATAAGTCTAGGTCCCATGTCGCAGTAGGTGCTGGCAAGAATTCCCCATGATAAATTAAAGTCCAGGGTGATAGGTGCTTTTCAATAAAAATGGCACACGTAAACTGACTGTCAGTTGCAAAATTATTTTGGTAAAAAAAAAAATAGTACTCTGAAGTTGATATTAAAAAGATGCTTGGAATGTGGACACTATCTGTATGGTGATTGGAGACCAAGTCTTCCAACAATTCCCTTGGTTATACCAATTACGTCCAGTTATTAGAAGACTTATTTTTGTATTTGTATATGAAGCAGAACCTGTTCAAAGTCTTATATATGAGAAGAAGAAAAAACACTTTTTGTGGCCTTCAACTGGACATGTTGACATATCGACGACATATTATCAAATAAAGATAGTTATTCTATTCATATATATGTCGACACGGTATGTCCCAGTGAGCTTGAAATAAAAGATACCATCTGTTTCATATTTGGATAATTATTTTACCGGGTAAAATGTTAATAATAATCTGACAACAAAGCTTTATGATGGACATGATTCTTTAACTTTTCAAACAAACAAGATGAAACAAGAAAATCAGCAGTCTCTTTTAAATTAAATCCTGACTAGCGTTTACTTTTCTTACCAATTCTTCGGCCGTTATAATAAAGAAAAAGCACAACCAAATCATAATATTAAAAAAAACATTTTACAATGTACGCTAACAGTTTTCAGACTGTAAAAATAGATACAATAGGTTAGAGGGTTATGGAATCTTGACTATCCCAAGTGAAGAATATAAACACGTGCGAAATACTTATACAAAATTGTTCGTCTTTCTTGCCTCTTAAGCAAATTAACAGAAAACTAGCTATGTCATCAGGAACATAGTGTGAGGGTTATTTTTGATATACGTTATGCTCATTAACTTGTAATCAAGAAATTGGACGACATTCTGCGCTATTTACTATTATGACGTCAAGGGTGATTTTGGACCCTATCTGAGACTCTCAGCTCCCACACGATCACACAGTGCTGTACTATTCTGTGAACTAGGAGTATGCCGTGTGTCACTGTTGATTTGTTTAATCCACATTCCTACAACAGATGGATTCGAGTCCTCTCGAGTATTAGCTCAACGTCTTCTAATCTAATTTGGTGTTTTTCGATGTATTGGGATACTTTTGATCTATTTTGATCTTCGTTGTCCGTAGGGAAATTATCCTCCATTAATGTATTTAGCCTGCAAATCCTGATTGGCTCTGATAACATTACATTGTGTTGTTTGGGTTTCATTCGTAAAATCTTTTTATTTCTGAGAAGAGTTACAAATGGAGTTGACATTCTTTATTTCACAAAATTGGGATTAATAAGTAAAGGATCTGAAAATGATCGATATTATTTTATTAAATATTAGGATAATAGAGTGGGTTTTTTTTTTAAGGTAGGTCCGTACTTTCAGAATTTTCTGTCAAACTGAAAATTTTTCAATTTGAATACCTTGAACAAGTCTTAAACTTACTAAAACACCCATAAAAGACATATCTTTGCAGGTTAATTTTCATACAACATGTCTCAAGGCACATACCTCTAAAAACTCAACAGCCAAAATTGAACATAAAAAAGTGTGATATCATATTTCTCTTAGTTATGCACCAAATCACATCAAATTTATGTTAAAACTTATGAAGATCAAAAATATTCATTTGCCAAGAGAATTTTTGAAATCTTTACTGCAAAAAATTAACAAATTGGTGTTGAATCTGTCCATGTCTTGCAGAAAAAAATCTCAAAATATCTTTATTTTTTATAATTCTCAAAATCCAATATGTTTAGATGCCATTTTTTCTTTAAAACTATTAAGAATTATATCTAATGTTAACAAAAACAGCTACTTTATTATGGTTGACCAGAGAATTTTAACAAAACAGTCTTTTGAGAGTATACCCCCATTTTTGGAATATCAATTTTTTCAATTATTCAATGCAAAATTTTTAAAAACTAAAAATTTAATGGATGATATAGGCTCTAAATCAATAAAAATAGATCTCAGGTTAGTTTGCTTAAAAGAAAATTAAAAAGATTTAGGTCCATAAAAGCAATTAAGAATTTTGTGTCTGTGTATGAATACCCCTGTGTATGTACTAAATGACATATAGATCTTATGGACAGAGTGCAAAGTGTTAAATTTCATAAATAATGTATATTAAATGCTTCATATGCACAATAACACTATAATAAACAAATATATACTTGCTAAATCATTTTCAATCAACCAAAAAGATTTATATCAATAGAAAAGTGAAAATCAGAATTTTATATTGATGTGTAAAATTAGAACCGGATCCGTAAAAGTGTGGGCCTTCCTTAAAAACACGATCAACTTAGAATTTCGAAATTGTATAATTTGACAAAATATCCCCAGTATTTTCGTGTCAGTCACACATGCATTAATTTTAATTATTGAGTACTTTATTGTGAGCAATTACATGACACTTGAGAGTAAATTTGAACAAGTGAAATGTTTGCTTACAGGTGCAATATACTACGTTTTCATTGTTTATTTATAATTTACAGTAAAAAATATAATTGCATTGTCATTTTAATAGTAACAATGAAAGAAAGGTATTCTGGAAAACTGCCACAAAAAATGTCAATTTCTTCGATTGTTAATAGAATCGACGTTTTTATTTTTTGTTTAAAATAAAATATCCTTTTCAAAAAATATTTTAAGTAATGTTTAAATGGCAAAAGTTTACATGCTATATGACAAAAGTCAATAAAAAGTGCCTTTTTTTACAAACACGCAAAAGAGACAAATAATTGAAATTCCAGATATGGGATCATGTGCCTTGAAGAAGAAAGCATTCTTCTAATAATCCGTCGCACCCATCCAGTCAATGTAGTTGAAACAAAGGCCTAATAATAAATCAGTCCAAATATTCGACCTAATGATATATGATAAGTTATATTTGCCATCAAGGTCATAATAACGACACTAAGATTCATGAAATGCTTATTTCTGTCTGTTTTCAGGCTCTCGTCGGAGAATCCCCTTTTCTAATCAGTTTGTCCCCCTAGAACCGGTCATTTTGAACACCACTATTACTAACTACACGGCAATAGCCGGTGAAACTGCAGTTTTGTATTGTGCTGTTAGGAATCTGGGAACCAAAACCGTAAGTCTTTATTAAACTCCTACGTTATATAACTTTTATATATTTTATATCGGTGTGCTTAGTAATGTTTTACTATGATTATAAGTTTGCTCTCTGTGTAAAAATATAGATTCTGGTTGATTAAAAAGTAAAATTACTAAAGATTTTTCAAGGTTTTCAAACTATTAAAGTATTCCAAAGATTCCATCGAAGGTAACAAGATACATGCATAGGAAAGTTTAAACAAAAAAGTGTACATTCATTTGTTCTCATTCATGTTTTATGAAATAAGATTTTTATCAGGTCTGAAATTGTACCGAATTAAAACATAAGGCGCTTGCTTTCAGCTATTCAATCAAACAGATGTAAAGGGTTAATTGCAGCTATTACTAATATTACGATTTTTCACAAGGGTTTAGGTAGTTAAGAAAAAATATGGGTAGCACACTATTAATATTTTTAGATCATTTTTTGAATATTTTGAGATAAAACTCTAGGTCCATACACAAGAACACATCTTTTGATAGTATATACAATTTTAATACAATTCATATGACATTCAGATTCTGAAAGAAGTCATATAGCAACGTATGTTTTTGTTACCATATTTAGGTGACCTGGAGGAAAGCCTCGCCGTCCGTGCCTCTGACCGTAGGTCTTTTTACGTACTACGGCGACCCAAGATTTCAAACTCATCACGTGATACACAAGAAACAATGGAATTTACATATTAGGAATGTTAGTGTGAAGGATTCTGGAGGGTACGAGTGTCAAGTCAGCACGAAGACACGCGACATCAGGAGGGCGTTTTTTCTGTCAGTCAGGGGTTAGTATTTTAACGACGTTCGATCCTGATATTTAAAGTCTTAGACTTTTTTTGCCAAGTATATTTTTAGTTTCTACATACATAGCTTAATCAAAATTTAAATCAAAAAATGGGGGTCAATATGCTTCTTTTAGCGCTACAGTACATTTAATATGACCTTTCTGCACTGAAATTTGTGTCTTAATTAAAAATTACATCTTTGACGTTTTCCCTCCAATATTTTTATCCAATTAAAGCATGAAACAAAATGAACTCTCCGTCTGTTTAAAAAAAGACACTTAAAAATGGTGACTAAGAAAAAGTTTCAAACTGCTTCGCATTATCAATTGTTTGACCTTTCTGCACTAATAAAATTTATTTTTCCGGCATTGAAAATATAATAAGCAAGAAAATTATTATAAAGTCTTAAACTTTTTCTGATTTCAAGCAAATAGGTCAAAGTTATCTTGAATATTTAGAAAAGAACATCAAAAGTGGGGGTATATGATGTTCATTTTCAGATATTACTAAAAAAGTGTCATAGAATTAATAAGAAATAATTTAATAGATATTCCAGAACCAGCATAACATATTTCACTGCAAAAAACAGGTCTGTGTGCAACCAGCATGGAAAAATAGGCATCCAAAATTAACAGTACTGTTATAGTTCAAATGGAAAAAACTGATCATTTTCGTCTAAAAAACCTTCCGCCACAAAATATAGTCCCTACCTTAATTCTACTTGAATGGAATTTAATCGCGGTTTTTTCATTGAATATAGTTTAATTTGCATTGTAGAATTCAGTTTTATTGTTAGAACCTAAGAATGATGCTTATTTCTATGAATAAAGGACCTGCGCGAAATACGCTCAAAATATCAGGATCGAACGTCCTTAAGGATTTCCATCCCTAATGGGACCAAATTCTCTACCCTTAAATGTCCATCAAGTACACAATACTCTGATATTATATTAAAGCATTTTATAGTGGAAAAGGATTGCCCGCGAGAAATTTTCAAAAATTTCATTAATTAAGCAGTAGTTAATTAACAAAGATTGCATTGAAGTCTATGGGGAAAAGCGTTTTTTCATGATAAAAATTCAAATGATTTGAATATCAAAAAATCCTGCGGTGGAAAGATGCATTGAAACATAAAAAATAGAATGACGATTAAAAATATTTTTTTTACTGGCTAAAATTTTTTAAATTGATTTTTTTAAATTAATTTAAAAAAGGGGAAATAACTCTTACCAAAATTCAAGGTCATGAATCAGAACACATCCCACTATACATACTTATAGTAATAAATGGGAAATATGTCTAAATAAACTGAGTATTCAATGTCTACATATCTGTTATGTTTTCAATTTCATTGAATTTGTTCCTATTATGGATTGAAGACCTTAATATCAACGTTCCAATACTTTCAGACCTTTTAACCAACATTTCTCTCACTATTAAGGAAAAGAAAACTTCAAAATGATGAAAATTTAATTACTTTTCTTTTTCGTTTTCAGAGCAAACATCATGTAAGTACTTTAAACTGATAATTACAATAGAATATGGATTTTTTCAGTTTAACACATTTTTAGATACACACAAAAGGTATTTTAAATGTAGTTTAAAATTTCATTTCAGCAATTCATATCACGGGTGATACTTATGTTAACAAAAACGAGAAAATAGTTCTCCTTTGCAATGCCTCGAGTGATTCGTACCCTCCAGATGAGCTAGACTGGTTTATGAACGGTCTCAAGATTCTTACAGACCCAGACGAAGGAATTAAGATAACCAATTCAGTGTCACTCAAAAGCAGGACCATTTGGAGCGAACTTGTCATTGAACATGCGCGTATGAATCATGGAGGAACATATATTTGTCGGACGTCCGATAAACTGGTGACAAATATAAAAGTTAATGTTCTCAGTGGTAAGGCTAACATATACTAGTATAGTTTTTAAAATAAACAATTACAATGTTTCGTTAAGTATATTATTAATACATGTATATATAAGACACTATATAAAACATTTTTTTGTTGTTGCAAAGGTAAAAAGTACAGTTTGGTTTCATTGCTGGAAATTTCAGAAAGTATTAGTTAAATAATGATCAATAATTAGGATATAAGCTTTTATATCTGCTGTTTGCGCTTATTCATACGTAATGAATAAAATGTTTTAGACAAAAATGATCAAGATAGAGTTTATTAATTCAAATATATCATATTTTTTCAGATGACAAAACAAACGTTAAGAGAGGTTTGTATGTTTAATTAGATTGTCAGATGTTTTCAATGATTCAATGTCTTCAATGATTGAAGACTTTCTCTTATTAAAAAAATCACAAACAAATTATTTTTACAGTAAAAATATTGTGACATAGATATATTAATAAATTAGAAAAAAAATCATACAGAACTGTGTATATATGATGAAGAATCATCCAGATATATAATTTGACTCTAGCATATACTCTTGTCGTATTTCAGGAACGTATTCAAAGAAATTTATTTCCTCTGATAATGGGTCACCAGAGGAAGACCATAGTGTCTCTAGACATTGTACAGAGCCCTGGATAGTTCTCGTCTTATGTAGCTTAATAATTTCCACTGCTGCTCTCTAACAAATGACGGATTGTGAAAATATATATATGAAAAATATATATACTCAAAGCAAAAAAGAAAGATGACAATATTGAAGGGACACGTGGTATTGAAAGCTTTACTTCCAAAAAACTGACTGCTGCGAAACTCAGGTGCTAAAGACATGTATCAGTGTCTATCAGCAGCACTTTTTGTATATAGAGATGTATTTATGATATGTCTTATTATATTTAAATGTGAGCATGTTTAAGTTCAGGTAATCTAGTGTGACATTTGTGTTCCCCGCCTCCTCATTATAATTATTCTTGTATTAAAATGACTCAGAGCCATTATAATCTTATATTTTTATAATAAAACTTGAAAAGTTAATGAAAAATTGTAGTTTTTTTTTTAAAAGTACAGTATACTTACTTACGTTCAATAAACCATGTGCCTATAAATGCTTAACTTATCTTTAATGTTCAATATTATTTAAGATCCAAATACTCTCACTTTTTACTGTTAAATTTGTATCATCATCAACCTATTTTCCCGTCATTTCCCGATCATTATGAGTAGCAAACTACGGTCTTAACTGTTTCGCACTGGACTTTTACTCCTCCATGGCACCTGATCCCACCTATGATGTTTTAGAGGTCCGTGTTTGCTGTTCCAAAATTTATATAGTAAAATGGATTTCTGAGCTTGAATCCTGTTCGTTATATGCATATATTCATGATAAACTTTATATAAGTTATTTAACGTGTATAAAAATATACAAAATATTGCCATGTAAATTTGAAGGTAACATTACAATAAAAATTCCTTGTGGTAGATAAGTCTGTGAAGAAATTATGTCAATTGTGATTGTTCGCATCAAATTTGTATGTCTTCAATATAACATTTAACTAAAGCAAAGCAAAACAGTCAATGCAAATATGTTCTTTGGGGTATCTAAACATGAATAAAACTCATATGATCAGATAAAGTAGTAGCATTTGCTCGCTCTGTGATTCATTTAACCTTAATACAATTTTATTGGTGTAATATATAAATTGTTTTACCAAAGCAAAGCAAAAGTATGATGCAGTTTTTAAACATTAATCTCAACATACGATTACTGTCATAATCATATTCTCTTTATAAAAATATATTGATATTTTTCTTTAGAAAATAACCCGTTGTTTCTCGTTTTAAGATTTTGCTGATGGGTTAGTATTCATAAGGAAAAAATTCCATCTTTGAAAAATAAAATACTTGAGGTAAGAAACAGTAGGCAGTTATAAATAAAATAAAACATATAAATCCTTCGTGGAGAAACCATTTAAATCGTAAACATATTTAAAGTTTTAACCCTATTTTAGTTCCCTATCGACTCGAAGGGAACGCGAAAGGATTGCATAAAACTGGAGTAAAACACCAAACTCCATTTGATTAAGTCTGATTACTATTCGTATTTTATTACTAGATATTAGTATTGGCCGATAACTGAAAATTAATTTGCTTTCATAGATTTTTCCCCTTTTAAATGAGATTTTCTTGTTAATATACGACCTATCATTAAGAACAAAATCATGTTCTAGATACCGAGGCCGTGCTTCTTTATCATACAGAAGATTTCAGTACATGAGAAATCAAACTTTTGTACTGCATGTCCTAAATTTACTGATCCTAACATTAATGGATATATAATTTTGTTTTATGGACATTTTATTAGGATATTCCTATATTCATATTGATATCACAAACAAATGTTATCTACAATCTAAAATTGGAAGATAAAAAAAACAACAAAAGTAAATGATTAAAAATTCTGAATCTCTCTTAGTGACTGGCACACACCGATGAGTGTCTGATATTTATCACAAAGAACATTATATTTCATTGATAGCATTCAATTAACACATGCTGTCTAATGAATGCTTCATTTTTAGATTCCAATAGTTATTCAAAAACCTACTTCTCTCCCCTGCATGTCTGAGGTTTGATTGTTCAAGTAAATGAATAGTATTTCGGTTTTGGAAAAGTCGAAATGAAATCAAATCGACTTATTTGCTTTCAAATTAAAATCGGTCAGTGAAATTAATAGGAATAAATGTAACAATTTGTGCTCGCATGAAAACGTTATTTTCAGTTTTACATCATTATCAGAGGATGACACCAGACATATTTAAGCTCATTAAAGTCAATCACTAGCTTTAGCCCACTCATTCCAAAAAGTAGACGATTGCATTTCATTGTTAATATATAATTAATGGCGACGTTTCAGAATTGTGCTGTTTTTTTTATTCTTGATAATGGTTCTGCCAAATTTCGTTCTTTACTGTTCATGAAAATATTAAAGTCAGTGAAGGTATTGCAAAGCAATATGTTCAAGAAGTGGTATTTGAAAAGCAATATGTTCAAGAAGTGGTATTTATCACCAAAATTATTTGGTCTTTCTTTTTTACGCTTTTTAAGAAAATTATTCTCGGAATTTTTTTTCATACTAGTATCTCGTTCTTTGTCATCAACCAACTTGCTTTGTTAAAAAGCACTCCTTTACAAAAGAACAGTGATATTGATTAAACAAAATTCTTTATTCCTTCACCGACTATGAAACATATGGAGATAACGAACAGTATTCAAGATCAAAAGTCCATTAAACAATACAAAATAGGAGCAGAGCAAACACGGACCTCCAAATCATCGGGGTTGGGATCAGGTGCCATGGAAGAGTGAGCATCCCCTGCCGACCGGTCACACCCGCCGTGTGCTCCTTATCATGATAGGGAAATGACGGGAAAATCTGTCGTCAATTCAGTGTATAAATAATGAACTAACAATTAGTATGAGAAACGTCAGTTAGAATTTGACTCAATGATAAATTGTATTTGCTAACAAGGTCACTGTATCGACCATAGAACTTACGAAATTATGACTTTATATATCGTTTTATCCTTTGGAGACTAGGTCTTCCAACAATCGTTTGAATTATTCATCGTATACCAGTAAAGGGCCTCAAATTTAGATATCTACCTGGCGCCAAGGAGAAGAACTAGTAAGTTGTTAGAACTTGTTTCTTATTCTTTTGCTTGTCAATAAAATGTGCCCAAAACAAAACGTTTGAGCAGAGATATTTTTATCGGGCCAACACAGACTGTGCCACAGAGCTTGGGTTCGGTTTTAAGATCTCATCCAAAAGATCCGAAAACTAATTGTTAGTCCTTATTTACATGCTGAATCGTCGGCGATTTTCACGTCACTTTATGGAACCACAAAATTTTAAGTAAAAAAAATAGAAGCGATTTAAGTTATATAGATGTAGTACATTTTATTGTAAAATGAAAAAAAATTTCTTACACTAGTAAATAATATTTCATATTATAATTGTTTTTAGTGACAATACACTGATAACGACATAAATGCAATTGCGGGAAATTGTGTCGTAGTTGTTTTAAAATGATTTAGAAGTACCAATTAATAATGCAATAACTAACAAATTATAAGTCTTTGATCTGTGGTATTAACAATTAGCTTTTTTCATTCTCTTCTTTTCAGAATCATCAATGCTGCAAAGATTTCTTAAAATAACGATTGTATATCTGTTGGTCATTAAGGTATGGATAAGGTGATCATTATAACAACCTGTTTTATAGAATGATTTGTTTTATTTATTCAATGTCTCAATACAATCAGGATGTGTCCAATATCAACAAACACTGAAGCCAGAGTGCACCAACTCTCAGGATTTTTGAGATATATATCTCCGATCTGGGTTGAATTAAAATTACATCAAATTTAAGCCTTTTTCCAAAGTATGTGTTCATAAATGCCATGGATTCAATATGAAATCTAAATTCTTTCTCAGTTTGCAGTATTACAATGTGCAATTAGATATATAGCGTGCAAAGAGGAGTTCCACTTTAAAAGCCATTTAAATGCATATGCTATTTTCATTATTTATATTCGCTAATTGATCTTTGTAGATTTTTGAAATTCTAAAGAAAAGTTACAGTCTTTATCAATTACAAGAAACACGGCCCTCCAAAACATTTTTTTGGCACACCCGAAAACATGTACAATTTATTTATGAAGCCGCTATTAAACAACATCATATATAAAATGTTTTTCACCTTAACAATGAAATATGGACAGAACGATAGTATTCAAACTTAAAGGACATTGTAGCGATGCATATCGGGAACAGAGCAAACGCGAACTTCCATGGAAGAGAAAGATTCCCATGTCGACGACACTGTGCTACTAAACTAAGAATCTGTAGAAATTTCAGTTTGTAAATAATGGCCTAATACAAGTAATGAGTATAAAAAACGTCAGTTAATGTTTGACCTAGTAATATACCTACATGAATGAATTATATGGAGATAACGTACAGTATTCAAGCTGAAAAGTCTATTAAACAATACAGTGGATCAGAGCAAACACGGCCCTCCAAAACATCAGAGGTGGCCCCAGGTGCCATGGAGGAGTGAGCATCCCCTGCTGACCGGTCACACCCGCCGTGTGCTCTTTGTCCTGATTTGGAAAAAGCGGGAAAATCCGTCGACAATTTATTTATGCGACAGCCGCCAGTTAAAATATTTTTTTCTACCTGGTATCTGTTTACCTCAGCCATATAAATAAAATGTTTTTCACCTGCCATACAGTTTCAAAATGGGTATATTTAGAAACATCGGTAGCTCACTCCTCAATTGCACCTGGTCCCACATCAGATGTTTTAGTTGGTACATGTTTCCTCTGCTGTTGATTTTGAAAAGTGTTCGTTATTCCGTTATAACCGAAATAGAACATGCCTCCTTCCATATTCCTACGATTAGCTTTTTAGTCGTCCACTTTCCAAATAAACTTAAACCATATGGTTAGAGACATATATTGTGCAACAAATGTTATCTATTGGTTTTAGTTACGTGAGTTACAGCAATTTGTTATAAAACATTCACTTCGTGGGAGTTCATTACCATACTATGGCAATGTTTGGGGAATGGAAGCATAAAAGACAAATAGGTCTGCATTTCCTTAATAGCTGACTTGAGCCAAGACACTCAGTAGGCTTTTCGGATTGCCGTTTTTCTATTAACTTAATTTGTTTTACTTCTCTTTAACCACGGGGCCATTATCATCATACTTGGTATATATATCTACTATATGCTCGCTATTAATTCTTAGGTAAAGGGGAGTAAAATTATTATAAGAAAGGGTCAAGTTATCCAAAGGTAGATAATCAAGAAAATATGTTAATTTAAACCCATTTCTCAAGAACCACAGAAAAGATGGAATTTGTGAAAGCTTCGTGAAACAGTACAAGTTCCAGATTCTTTAGATTTAACCGTGCCCCCATCTGGTATGGATAGGGCTATTTTAGGGGATAAGAGCTCATCCAGAATTTCTGTGACTTTAAAAAAAAAATTAGTAGCAGGGCCACACAAAATAATATTTATTTGAAAATATTACCACTTTCTGTAGATTTAATTTTGTTCAATTTATGGCTGGTCAAAAATTGGAAATCATATTTTACGTAATACATGTACTGTTTTGAGTTTTGCATTATTTTAGGCAACCGTGTGAGGCTTCACGCTCATAATGACAGACCGACAATTCATATCTTTCTCCGAACTGGCAAATAATGAATTATTCAGTAAAAGTTATTCTTATCAACAAATTCAAAATGATAAGTCACCTCTGAGGAAGTCGTTAATCTTAACAAAGTGGCAGCTCTATTTCTTATTTAATTAATTTTGACCTAGAAATCATGAATATACGTTATAGAATTGTAGCATGCAGATTTGTTTGCGATGAAAATCGTTAAATGAATATTTTTGTATCGTGTTAATAAATTTTCAAACTTTTGAAAAAAAAGTTTTACTTTTTCTCATACTAGTATTTCAGGGTTGTGATTGATCGATTTAAATAGAAGTTGAAATAATTGCTTTTTATTGAGTAACAGATTTTTTTTTTGGCAGTTCTGGTCAATCCTTGGTAAAACAAAAAAAAATCATTAAAACTGTAAAGTATTATTTACTATGGTACATGTACATACCTGCTACTTTATTATACGCCCGTTGGAAATGTGGGAGGAGATTTATCGTGATGTCCGTCCATAATGCTTCGGAGTACCCATCTCTTGTCCACCCAAAGAATGAAATTTAATATGACTATTACATTATCTTTGTTACGTAGTGCTGTTGTGCATTTTTTATTTTACTTTTTGAAGGGACACATATTTTTGATTTTCCTCAGCAAAACATCGGCATTGCCATTCTTTCTTAAATATTTAGGGGTATCCATTCTTTATTACAAAGTGCTATTGTGCAACTTTTATTTTACTTTTGGTGAAACACATGGAGATAACGAACAGTATTCAATATTAAAAGTCCATAAAACAATATAAAACAGGAGCAGAGCAAATACGGACCTCCAAAACATCAGAGGTGGGATCAGGTGCCATGGAGGAGTGAGCATCCCCTGCCGACCGGTCACACCCGTCGTGTGCTCCTTGTCATTACCGGGAAATAACGGAAAAATCCATTGTCAATTAGTGTATAAATAATTGACTAACAATTAATGTGAAAAGTTAACATTTGAATCAATGATAAATTGTATTTGCTGACAAGGTCATTGTATCGACCATAGAACATATGAAATGATGACTTTAAACGAGACAGCTGTAATTCTAGTTGCATTAAATTGTTCGTCAATAATTTACCTCGTTTTAGAAATTTTTCATACGTAGAGCATGCTCTTGCGTATCGAATCAACTGAGATATATAAACTCCTTATGCAGGTGATGAAGGTATATTGCTGCATAGGTAAGGGGAGTTGACGATAGTTTATCATAGAGCTTGGTTGTTAGATTACCATTAACGTATTTTACAAGTAAAATATCCAAATATGAAACACATGTGTCAGACTCTGTTGTATCTTTTATCTCAAGCTCTCTAGAATATATCGTATTGACATAAGAATGGAAATTACCATTGGTAATTGACAATACGTCGTCGATATATTTTATTGTCGAGTTGAAGGCCACAGCAAGTGTTTTCTTCTTTTCACGCAAAAGATTTTGCACAAATTTTGCTTCATATGAATACAAAAATAGGTCTGCAAATAACGGGGTACAATTGGTACCCATGGGAATTCCAATAGATTTTGTTTGAAGACCTGACCATGGGACCAAAAAAACTTAGACAAGCTCACTATTGATCTCAGTCTCACTTTTCCACTCTTTGTTCCTACTGAAAAAGTGAGACTGAGATTTAAGTGAGCTCGTCTAGGTTTTATGGCCCCAAGACCTAGTCTCCAAAATCTTCATAGATATTGTCAATCAGCAACTCAAGTATCTTTTTAATGTCAACTTCAGTGTACTTGTGTGTACAATCAGAATGATTTTTAACAAGATAACTTTGCAAAGGACCAATGGCAAGGTAAGTAACTTTACTAGTTCCATTTTTATTGAAAGAGCAGCTCCTATTTATATCAAATAAACCTGGACTTAAATTTATCGTGGAGAATGGTTGTGTATAAAGTTGAAAAGTCATGGGTTTTAAGCTGTTGATTTTGGTGAAATGTTATGATTTCAAATTGTCCAAAAGTTCCTTGGAATTTATATGTAAATTAACATCACTCCTTGAATAAATTGTTGCACTGTAAACTAATATCTTATTGACAGAGGCTTGGTTGAACATTTAATGGGACCCGCTATATGTGTCTTTGTTTGTAAGGATTCTTATGAGGTTTTGGAATCCAATATATATATATGGTAGTTCAAATTCAATTTGGTTCTTTGGAATATTAAAAGTATTTAAAACTGATATATGATTTTGAAGAATTTCTTCCTTAGAAAGGGAACCATGAGTATAAGTTGGATTACCACTTGTAGTTCTTCTAAAATACAATTTATATAATGAGCCTTATAAACGATATTGTTACCTGCTTTGTAAGCAGGGACCAGTTGGTCTGACACTTATTTCTAGTCTCCGATAGCAAGCATGGACTTTGCCATTATAACCATATGGGAGCTCAGTTGGCGAGAATATCATTTTGTAACCTCCTTCACACAGTACCTCTTGTTTACTTCCAGGTATAGACTTTGATCAAGAAAACTTTGATTTTACTATGAAACCTCCCTCAAAATCTTTTTTATATTTAGAGCATTAATATGAATTCAATATCAACTATTGTAATTCTAGTATTCCAATAAACAGAAATGTTCCTTTAAATTTCAATTCTTTTTATTTGTTTGTTTAACGCCCCTCTAGAGAATTTTTCACTAATATGGAGACGCTATCACTTGCTGGTGGAGGGCTGCAAATGCATCCTATACTTTACATTCAGGGCAAGGAACAGTAAAGAAACTTTGAGAATGATTAAAGATTCAATATGAAAATAAAAGCCTTGTTTGACTTATATGCAAGTTATATACATTAACTAATGATTTTCAGTAAATATTCAGCGGACTTTCCATTAAATTACGACTCGTTGTAACGATGAACGTTTCTCAACTAAAAGTTCGAAGAATACATATTCAGGTGCCTCGCAAAACTTAGACGTATCTTAAATGTAAATATTAGCAGTAACTCTTCCTGCACCCAGCACTAGAAGTGAAAGTCATGTGATTCTTTTAGATGAGACCTTCCGTTTCGTGGTAGAGTTTGATACAAAAAAATTAAGATTTTTTAAAAATTTTGCATGGCCCCCAACCTCTGATCTAAAATATTTAATTATATGATTAAAGAACTGATCCTGAAATTTTTTTTGCGCCGAGCAAATCAAAAGTTGATCTAAATTTGAAATCATTAATTGGAAAATGTTGACGTCTTCTTTGAAAAAAAAATCTCAAAAGGAATATAATATAGCAACAACCAATCAACCTACTTTCCAAAAGAAAAAAGACTTCTTTGCTAATTTTCATAAGTGATCACAATTGAAAAGATTTTATACAATAGAAAAAGAGATGTGTAGTGCTTGCCCTTTACCTTACATTTTTACTAAGACCTAATTGAATTTTTGCATTTCATGATTAATTTCACAAAAATAATTTACAATGAGCAAATTTGCTATTTGAATGTAGGTCGCAAATAGTTCATTTTTTAATGATTAAAACATAAGGGAGAACTATTTATATAAGTTAGCTCTGATGTCTTGATTCTAATTCCTTTTCTATCAAATTCAATATTTTACGCAATTAGATGGTAAAATGGATTGAATTGCTATTTGATTAGGATTCAATTAGAGTGGATGGAGTTTTTAAAAATTTTATTGGGTTTGTAAAGTTCAATTATTTGTTATTGCTAGTAATGACACAGGATCTTGTTACCTTTCAATGGTTGTAACGCTACAACAGATTACTAAGTGCCCTCTAGATACCTTGACAAATGACTTTTGTTCATAATGCCGAGTGGAAGCCCTTGCGTGTTGAGTCTTTTCTATTTTATTTGAATCCTGTTAGAACACACTACTAGATATAATAAGCTTATTGGAACCAATCGGAAAATCCGGATCTATGAAAAACAAAAGGTTTTATTTCAATTTTACCGAAAGTTAAAAGATACAGACATTTAAGGGTGCGAGGAGCAAGGGAAGAGACTGTATCACCCCAAATTTCTACCAAAATAAATTCATTTCAAGTGTTTAAAGATGAAGTTATCAATTTTATTGATATGGTTGAATATTTCTTCCCCTATATGTAAGATAAATTAAGTCAGCTTTGTTTAAATTAAGTCACCATCCAAGATTATTACGTCTAAATGCAGAATAATTATGATCGTATGCAAGTTACCAAATCTGAATTTGATTTTAACATTCTTAAACAAATTATTTATGTCAGTTTGCTAGATAATTCTGTACTTTTTTATGAGAACATACAGGTTACTGTATAAGGTCCTCTCACAAGGATTGATCGATTGATTGTATATTGGAATACACCTGTGAAATATGAAAGCCCTAGTACCAATGTTAAAAGTTATGGTCAAGGTCTCAGTTTTTAGGTGGGTCAAATTCTTAGGTCAAACTCAAATTTGTTGGTTTCCAAAGAAAGGGCTTGTCACAAGGAATTTAACTGTAAAATATGAAAGCCTCATTTCTAACATTTCAAAAGTTATGGTCAAGGTTAAAGTTTTTTTATAAAAGTGGGTCAAGCTGTAAGGTTACGGTCAAAAGTTCTAATATAATTATACATGTATACCCAATGAAAGCTTTTGTCACAATGAATACACATATGATGAAAGCCCTAGAACCGACTCATCAAAAGTTATAGCTATGGTAAATGTTCGGATTTTTTTGGTGAAAGTCGATCAAACTCCAAAGTCAAAGTCACGAGGTCAAATTTGGTTTCACTGAAAGAAAGGAATACGCATGTGGGATATGGAAACCATATGGCCACCCATATCCAAAAGTTATGGACAAGGTTAAAAAACTATATACCCCCAAATCTTCGATTTAGGGGGCATAAATATAACAAAACTGTTTGTTGGTAGAAATATGGGATCTTCTATGATTTGAAGTTGGATATGATTTTTTATCTAACGAGTTGTGTGTTTTATATCCCCAAGACTTGGCGAGGGGGTAAAAACACACAACGAGTTGAATAAAAGTCAAATACAACAACAAATCAAGGGAGATTCTTTTTATCCCATGTTTAATACTTCACAACCAATGTTTTACACTGCTTTTATATACCCGGTAGGACTCCACTTTAGTTTACTTCATCACGTTAATGCAAAAACCACAACTGCACTTAATTGTAAGGAATATCAAAAATATCCAATAGGTCAAATGCACGGGATAAAGGGGTAAACATGGGATTAATTAGAATATGTCCATTCTAAACTTGTAGACCCAGATCATTTGGAAATAAAAATTTCGTCAATTTCTTGTTTACCTTTTATGTGAAAGTTTGTTGTTTTAGTGAAATTATTTTTGAATTCTAGATACAAGGGCCTTGTATGTCTTTTAATTTATTTTATTGCAATGCAAAATAAGTCGATCTATGACCTGGATGGTTTTCCGCATCCCCTCTGTCGAATGTCGTTGCTATGCATTTTTGCTTTATTCGGCTTAAGTTTATGATTTTCCTTTCATATCATACATGTAGCAGTAAAAGTGTACATAGTTGGGTTTTTTGTTGTTGTTGCAAAAACATCCAAATGAATCCTCTTCGACACGAAAGGAAATCAACGAACTGCGCTGAACAAGTTTACGTGTTCACATCATTCTTCACACGAAATCGCATAAATAATACATAGTGAAACGGATATGGTTGTTTAGTTTTGTATAAACGTTAGACTTACGTTTTTGTTTAAAGTCTTAAACACTAAAAATATTAATTTAACGATCATACAAGTAGTATGAATCTGCCATTGTACTGGGACTGCACTGAGATAATACAAGGTGTATTATAGTTATTTTGAGACCTCTCTGGTGACGGAGTTGATAAACGTTAGTTCGTTTCGTCTCCTATATGCCGTTATAAGATCTGAATTAGGCAGACGGTTGCGGGGAATAGACGGCTAAGTATTTAACAGTGAACCAAAGCGTAAGACCTGAACAAGGCAGCCACTTGGTCATATATTTAGAGAGATGGCATACCAATAAAGGTGGGGGAAGTGCCAGGATACAGTACTTGTGGAGTGGCAGGACAAGAAGAAATTTGTGTACGGGAGACACCCGTTGACCACAGCTAGTGGTTGTCCAATCAAGAAGAAACCCATTGTATTTGTATATATTGTAATTTTATTCGGTCAACAAAATCCTGAGTTAACAGGTTAACGAACCTGAGTGTAACGCCTGGTGATACAAGCCATATCACCACACACCAAGCTCGGCCGCGTTGCACGTTACAATAGCTATTGAAATGCTAACATTATATTTCACATAAACAGTAGATTATGGCTCTGATTTACATATTTGGTTTTCAGTAGAGTGTGCCATGCTATTCTCATATTTATTTGTCAATGTTCGTAATGGACGGGCACGCAGTTGATGTCTCCTATAGACTCAGGTGAGTAATACTTGATGAGTCTTATGACTCACCTGAGTAGATGACATTGATAAATGACTCTGTCGGAGAAGGGATTAGCAGTGACCACTAATTCTACTTAGAAATGATTGCTTCATAATTGTTTTCCGTCGATATTAGTTTTTCAAATTCCCGTGTAAAAAGGGTTACAATTCAAGCATGAATATTGTATATTATTAACGTACTGCCGTGAAAAACAATGATATGTCGATGAGAAATACAAATATAATATTTATTTGATTATTTTTGTGAAACATTATCGAAGAATATATTAGGACGGCATCATTCCATTAATTTTTTTTTAAATTATTGATCATTGTGTAGTAAACTTTTACCAAATTAAATGTTCGAACACAAATAGTATAAAAATATCTGTGCAATCTGTTTTAAATTATTTTTGCACCTCGACAAATAGATTGGATCAGGTTCTTCAATCAGACCTGACATTTACGTGGTTTCTTTGGTATTATCATTGTTGATATCAAATATTCAGAAAACACACAAAATCTACCTTGATGACAGTACCAAAATATCATATTCTAGTTTTCATGAATTAGATGACGTTTTCCACCCAGAGTATTAAAATCAATTATCTATTGAGTAACAATTTCTTCATCAACATGTATAACTTTCAACCATTCGAGTTCTCTTGGAGATTCAATGACTTTCACTGTTTTTAAAATATGCTGATGTTTCAAAAATTTGAACTAGATCAGTATAGCAGAACAGTTCTGGCTTTATAAAGAATGCCGTAGTCGATGGTTTGATTATTCTAATCAAGCATATTACGATATTTTCATCATTAAATGTACACATTTTTATACTTTTGCTATAACTGCTAACAAGCTCAATAATACTGACTTTCAACAAAGTTTTAGAAATTCTTGCAACATCAACATATTTGCCAGCAGCCTGCCTCGGTTTCACAATTTGTATTCAGAGCATGCTCTTCGGCTTTGAATGAATAACATCTGTGCACTCCCTTTCCGATGAAGATTCCTAATCTGTTTCATACAGACCTGAAAAAAATCATTTCATTTGTGACTTCTTGAATTCAGCTGATTTGTGAGAAGTTGCAATAAATAGAATATTAAGCATTTTCGGATTATTGTGTCAGAAAACATGTCGTGTTCAGCAGTAAATAATAGAAAATTTCCAAAGATGGCAGCAATTCTATTGCTTCTTATATTGGTAGTACCACCACGCAGTTTTCTTTTACATCAATGTCATTCTCTGTTCGGAAAGTTACATTTCTATAATTGCATCGCTCGCAAGACTTATTCCAGACAATTTGAATGGAGAGAAAGAGAAGCTTTTCAAGGTTGAATCTGAGCATTAGATTGTATACCGATTTTCTTCGGTTTCCATCTTCTTATTCCTTTGAAGAGCTCCAAGTTTTTTTCTCTTGAATTGCTTGTATCACAACGTGGCACATAATCAGACAAAATTTCAGCCATCAATGTCTTTTAGATTGAAAATCTAGTTGGCCTCACGTCAAATATTACAGTGACTTTGATTGCCGTTGAAGTCTTTTTGACTAATGAAAAAGGAATTAGTATTGTTGTATAATTTCTGATAAAGAAATTGTTTTGAACTGCAAACTGAATGTCACCGGTAAAAAGTATGTTACTTTGCAATACAGACATTGGGTACTAAATACATTAAGAAGGTGCTCCCTTACAGATATTGTTACAAGCCTTTAAAAGATGCTGTAAATTGTAAATCAAGAGTGTTAAATTTGGCACAAATATTTTATTATACCCTAATTGTAAAACTTTTACTTCCGGCAATTCAAAAGTTATTTTTTTATACCATAAGGGTATCTTCAATGCCTAGATACAAAAAGTGGAAACTCATAAACAAATTTTTCTCGTTTTCTGTCATAGACATTAAACGTATGATATAAGTTACTAATTACAGGACGACTGCAGCTCAAACTTTCCCACTAGATGTCTCTTTCCTGAAGTGTGTCATATGTAGCAACATGTTGGTTTATAATTTGCTGTGTTTTAAAAACACGATCCTATTCAGAGCATGTTTTTGCCTATCGAATCAACTGGCAGATATAAGCCCCATAAGCAAGTCATAAGATATTGCAAATTATAATAGCGTTGAATGCTGACTGAGGATTTTCATAATAAAAGTTTATATCATTATTCACAAACTCAATTATCTGTGGACTTTTTTTCTCCATGATCATGACAAAAACCATGCAGCGGCTGTGACTGGTGAACAGATGTTTTTTTCATTTTCTCGTAATTCCAAAATGGAATAACTGGGTTATGATTTTGGGAAAGCAGACGCTTTCTGTGGCTTATATAATGGACAGACCATCATTTATATGTGTACATATTTCTATGATATAAATAGATATATACCTAGGAAAACATGACCTGTTTATTTGTCTTCCAATCTTGAAAGAAAAAAAATACTGCAACAAGTAACCAGATGACAAAAATAATAATTAAAGCACATCAAAATACTAGAAACAAAATTATTTTCTTGTCCGATAACCCGTATACTAGTAGTTTGTGTAAGTTTTTCTTACTTTGATCTTCTTATTTCAATAAACCATCCACATGTACCTGTGATTGGTTTGACCAAGAGCTTCAATGCCTATCTCGTCACTTTAATCTGAAAAAGTTCCTCTGTTTCTAAACTCATAAACAAATTTTTCTCGAAACACATGTCATAAATCAGGGTCATCGTGCCTGTTTAGAAACATAAATATACGTACTACACTTTTATCATAGAAGAAAACTTCACAAAATCTTAGTTTTGCAATGTCTTCCACAAACCCTCACATTATTAAAAATCATTCTTTCCTCTGTTTCCAAATGTGTATTTTAATGTAACAATAGATGTCAATAGAGGTTATTTTACTATAACCTACCATTTACTTGTATTTTTCAAATTTAGAACACGAATATAAATAAAGAGAAAAGAACATGATATAATGATTTTAATTTGATATAGAATTGACTTAAAAATTTGTTTATTTTTAATGTAAACTTTAAAAAATTTCATCCGACTTTATCATTTTAAATATATTTCGAAATGTTTTTCTTTCTATTCTTACATGAAATGTATTATTGAATTTTAGGGGGAAATGAACCGCTTTTGTATTTTGGCGGCGATATATCAGATGGTGAACATTGCCAGAGTCCGAGAAATTTATATTTTTCTGAAGGAGAAAAAAGCACCGGTTTGATGCCTCTCATAAAAATTTTATGACTATAGTGATCTGGTAAAAGATTAAAATCTTATAAACCATTAAGCTGTGCCACGGAAGTATATTTTCTATTAAGCTTTCATATTTTTTCAAGACTCTTCACAGAAAAAAGGAATATTCCTAGTCTTTTCTTTGTCTGTTTTATACTTACCCAATCAATAATTCTCTGGCGGTTATTTTAAATGATTCATCATTGGAATTAAATGACAACAGAAGCTGTACAAAATTATTTTATTCAAGCATTGAATTTGAAATAACCAACAATACAAAAAATAAAATAAAATAAACAACAGTTCCAAAACGATATAATGGATGAACAGGTGTGTCATTCATAAACGGAATCGCCGTTCATAAATAGGTTATGTTATACCCGTAACGACAAAATCTTGTTTATCAATTAAATTCTTCTTGAACTGCAGACTGAACAGACCTTAAGCAATCACATCTAAAAAGGCTTATAGCAAAGCAAAGCTAATCAAAGTTATAACGTCAGTATAAGTGTGTCTCTTTCACAGAGACAATATACCTCCAAAAATTAGCATATTCCACACATACTTCAAAACAGCAAGTAGAACCTGGGTGATGTATTGCACTATTATTCTATTATTAACATATATCTATGAAGCTGTGGACTTTTAATCTTTAACTTCTTCTCATTTTTTTAAAAATATTTTGATTTTTAGTAGGTGAAACATCAGTGCTTGCTTCACCGGCATGAGTTACACATTGTATGTGTGATGTATTGGTGAGTATAAAATTGATTGAGTCTGCTTATCGTCCATACAAAAGGCAAGTAACACTGATCAAACTAAAACAGTCTGCATTTGTGGTAGGTATCAAATGAAACATGTTGGATGAAAAAAGGATTCTTAATTTTTTTCTATTGTATCTATTAATTATCAACAACTGAAAAATGATTCATTTGATTAACAAATATGAATATGAATAACTAAAGAAGTAGCCATGTTACAAAATATGCAACAGAACACGTTTTATAAAAACAAGTATATTTATCCTCACAGGAATAAAAATCTGACGGTTTATCAGAAGTCATGTACAACGAGGTTATTGCACGGTGCGACTTGTCTTGATCAGAGGATGTACCAGGAAGTTCAGAAGCGAGTGTAAAACTCGGTCATTTCAGAGACCGACACTGACGGGGAATAGGCTTGACTTTGATTGTTGCAGTCTCCTCCAGCTACAGCTTTTCCCCGTCCGACATCCTCGAAACTCAAAGGTACTGTCTTCTCTGTCTTTATATAAAAGTTTCGATTTAAGTGTTCATTTGGTAAGGATTTCATGACCCAACACAGAGAATCATTCCAAATAATAAAGTCCAAGATCCGAGTAAGCGACTGGAGATATTTCCATCTGTGTGTCCCTCCTCGTCTTTAACAAATTGACTCTTATCAGATATGATGGTGCCTAAAATCACAACATGAAAGACGCTTTAATTAAAATTAATTTTTTTTCTGAATATAAATAGAAAAAAATTTAATTCCTATATTATTTTTGAATCAACAATATGAACAGTTATAAATAATTCTGTAAAGCACATTTCTTCTTTGCATACTTTGTATTTCTGGAAAAATAAAATATAGAAACTACACATAAAAATGATTTCACGGTTAAAGATGCCATATCGTAACAAAAAATCTCATGGCCAATTACGTGAGGAAAGCCAAAACACAATGTAGGCGAAATCTGTTATGACAGAACTATCTAATTAAGACTAGAGCAAGACTTCAAGAGGGAAACAACTAAGCAAGATACATAACATCAACACTAGAAAGTGTGTTGTACTTTGCTGAAATAACCCCAAAATATACTGTGACAATAAAGATAATAATCAGGACAAATATTACCATAACATGCAAAATCTTGTTATTCTATCTGCACTTGTACAGTCAACAATCCAACAGTCGAATACCTATCAATCGGCATCATAGATTTTTAGAGTGTTATAATCATGAACAATACCTGATAAGAAACGGAATTTTATACATGTACATTGTATAGGAATGTCAATTTTACCCTTGGTTTTTAAAAGAACTTAATTTACATTGTGGTTATCCTAGGAACGCTATTTCGAATCGGATGGCAGTTGATGTCAATTACACATCACAAGATTACTACCCATTTAGTTAATGAACTTGTCGATACTTAACATTCTGTGACACATAGAACAAGCATTATGTACCAAATGCAAGCTTCTGGAAAGCCTAATTTCCCCTCTGAATGGGACTCACAAGTCATCAGTGCTGTTGAAGGAAGTTAATTAAGTACACAAATGTGCCAGTTTATTTTTATTCGAGCCTAATAGCCGTGGAACATGTATAGGTTTTTGAACACGATGCTTCTATTAAAGCTGGAACATTTCAACAATATTCATTAACTGAAGAATATGACATTCTCTTAAAACTCTTTAAGCCGTGCCTTTAATGTTTGCCTTGGTGTATTTATTAAACCTGAATAAAGGGTAATTTCTGTTTTTGTGTGTTACGTACCTCTTTTTACATTGTCTTTTCCTGCTGAAAAAAGAATACAGGAGCTATAAAAATCATCTTAATACATGTATAGAGTATGTAAGATAACAATAAACCAAAATATTATTATTGCAGATATACCAAATGATTAAAATAGATAAACATTTATGAAACTATTAAATGGATAGTAAAAAAGTTATTAAAGCTACACCACAAATATAAATAAACGTTTTTTTTTTATCAAATAATAATTCATTGTCGCAGAATAGTTCAAATAACTAGGCCATACCGAAAGCAAACCTACAAGTATACCACATAATTACAGGTAGATTACTATTCTAATGTCTATTAAATGTTTACAGTAATGATTTTGCCAACACTTTGTTGATTTGGAGTTGACACATGGTATAGAACTTTAAGGGGGTATCACTTAGTTTAAAAATCTAAATTCTTCATAACTGCACAGTTTAACAGCATAGCATAACAGCATAATATAACAAAATTAAAATCTTAGAGAAAGGTATCGTATAAATTACAAGTCCATGTTGTCTTTTTATTTACAAGTAAATAAATGAATCATTGATTAGTCTTTTACTCCATTAGTGATTCGAAATATGAAAGAGTACGAGTGATGAAACGTTTTAATTAAAACAAAACATATGGAGATAACGAACAGTATTCAAGATCAAAAGTCCATAAAACAATACAAAATAGGAGCAAAGCAAACACGGACCTCCGAAAAATCAGAGGTCGGTTCAGGTGCCATGGAAGAATGAGCATCCCCTGCCGATCGGTCACACCCGCCTTGTGATTATTGTCATGATCGGGAAATAACAAAAAAAATTATCGTCAGTTCAATGTATAAATAATGGATTATACAATTAGTATGAAAAGCGTCAGTCAGCATTTGACTCAGTGATACATTGTATTTTTAATGACAAGGTCATTGTATCGAACATAGAACTTACGAAATGATGACTTTAAACAGTCTGCTGATATTCATGTTTCTTGATTCTTGTTAACTAAGCCTCTTTTCGTTACTCCTCACTAGGATATTAACAGTAGTGAAGGAGAAACTTTAAGAGTACTGTGTAACAATATATTCAAGAAGTGGTGTAAATCAGATGTAAAAACCTAAAAATTCCAAGGAACTTCTGGACAATTTGAAATCACAAGATTTTACCAAAACCAACAGCTTCAAAACTTACGACTTTTCAACTTTATACACAACTATTCCCCACGATAAATTAGAGTCCAGGCTTTTCGATATCATTGACAACTGCCTTTTTAATAAAAATGGAACTCGAAAATTTACTTGCCTTGTCATTGGTCATTTGCAAAATTATTTTAAAAAGCATTCTGATTGTACGCACAAGTACTCTGAAGTCGACATCAAAAAGATGCTTGAGTTTCTTATTGACAATATCTATGTGGTTTTTGAAGACCAGGTCTTCCAATAATCTATTGGAATTCCCGTGGGTCCCAATTGGGCTCCGTTATTAGAAGACTTATTTTTGTATTCATATGAAGCAGAATTTGTGCAAAATCTTATGCGTGAAAAGAAGAAAGCACTTGCTGTGGCCTTCAACTCGACATTTAAATATATCGACGACGTACTGTCAACTAACAATGGCAATTTCCTTATTTATGTCGATAGGATATATACTGGTGAGCTTGAGATAAAAGGTACCACACAGTCTGACACATCTTATTCTACTTGAAAAAAGACATTAAAGGTAATCTAACAACCAAGCTCTATGATAAACATCATGACTTAACTTTTCAATCGTCAACTTCCCTTACTTATGCAGCAATATACCTTCATCACCTGCGTATGGAGTTTGCATATCTCAGTTGATTAGATACGCTAGATCATGATTTACGTATGAACAATTTCTGCAACGAGGTAAATTATTGATAAACAAGTTGATGAAACACGAATTTCGGCAGGCTCGTTTAAAGTCATCATTTCGTAAGTTCTATGGTCGATACAATGACGTCAGCAAATACAATTCATCACTGAGTCAAATGCTGACTGACGTTTTTCATACTATTTGTTAGTCCATTATCTATACACTTAATTGACGATGAATTTTTCCGTTATTTCCCGATCATGACAAGGAGCACACTCCTCCATGGCACCTAACCACACCTCTGATGTTTTGGAGGTCTCTGCTCTGCTCCCATTTTGTATTATTTTATGGACTTTTGATCTTGAATACTGTCTGTTATCTCCATAAGTTTCATTAACTTGTTTGTCAATAATTCACATTGTTTTAGTAATTGTTCATAAGTAGAGCATGCTCTTGCGTATCGAATCAACTAATATATATATATACTTCGTATGGAGGTGATGAAGGTATATTGCTGCATAAGAAGTGAAGTTGAAGACAGAAAAAATAAATGTTCATGTGCATTTTATACTGTATACATTTGTATGCTAAAATATTACTCTTAATCAGTGCAAAATAACTATCGACTTAAATCCGAGTTTAAAGAAGTGTTACATCAGGTAAAGCTTTTCCAGAGTATTATAAGCAATATGTTAATATCAATTCCTAATAAGGACTTGACCCTCACACATGTCGAAACGTTATATTTGCTTACCTCATCTCTACAAATTACTGTAAAGGTCATTTTTTAAAATAATTATTTAAGGTAAATCAACAAAATATATAGTCTACTCACCATTAAGTACGTTCACTTTAATATTTGTAACCAATTTATCGGATGTTCGACAAATGTAAGTTCCAGCATGATGCATATGCGCATGCGCAATTGCAAGTTCACTCCGAATGGTTTTATTTCTGTATGTGACACTTTTTGTTATCGTTATGCCTTCCCGTTCATTGGACACAATCTTGTGGCCGTTCATAAACCAGTCCAGATCATCCGGGGGGTAAGAATCGCTAGAGGCGTTACACAAAAGGACCAATCTCTGGTTTTTCTCTACGTAAGTTTTACCCGAAATGTGAATAGCTGCAAAGATACAGGTCAACTTAATAATTGATAAGACATTCAAAGCTTAAGAAATTAAAGTTTTACTAAGACATAAATAAAAGAGAATTTCTTATTTCAAAATACAAAATATAGCAAACAGTAATTAATCTCAAAAGACCAATGAAATGAAATAAATAGATAACAAAGTATTCAAGGTCAAATTCTTTTTAAACAATGCAAATCGGGAGCAGAGCAAAAACGGACCTCAAAAAAAATAAGAGGTAGGATCAGGTGCCATGGAGGTGTAAGCTTCTCCTGCCGACCGCGTCACAACCACCGTGTGCTCCTTGTCATGCACAGAAAAAAGGGAAAATCCTTCAACAATTTAGTGTGTAAATAATGACCTACCAATTAGTATGAAAATGTCACTCAGCAAATGACGTAATGATTGGTTGTATTTGCTGACAAGGTAATTGTATCGACCATAAAACTTGCGAAATGGTTACTTGAAACGAGAATGTTGAGTTTTGTTTCGTCAAATAGTGTGTCAGTAGCATGTTCTTGCGTGTCGAATCACCCATTGACCTCCATATGCAGGTGATAAGATATACTGCTACATTAATAAGAGAAGTTGACGATTGAAAAGTTATTAGGATATATTACAGCATAAGTATATGAGAAAGTTGACAATAGAACAGTTAAAGTCATCACGTTTATCATAATCATTTGTTATAAGCTGTAACCATTGTCTTTTTAAATAAGATATTAAAATATGGAACATATGTTAGATTTTGCGTTATATTTAATTTCAAGGTCACTGGGATATATCAAGTTGTCAAATGAACAATAAATGTCAATTGATGATACATCATCAATATAACAAAATGACAGGTTAAAGGCTACAGCGAGTGTTTTCTTCTTTTTCCGTAGATTCAGTTTTTGAATAAATTCTGCTTTATAGGACTGTAAATATCGGGGCGATATTATTACTACAATAATAGAGCGTCACAAACGCCATGTGCTCTTTGTCATTATCAGGCAAACGGAAAAATCCGTAGGTAAGTCAGAGTGTAAATAATGGTTTAACAATTTGAACGAAAAACCTAAGAATGCACTCAACCTAATGATGGATTGAATATGCTAATCTTCATTTGATTATTAATATGCATTTACATCATATTACATGTATTTTATCCTTACGGGAAAACTATTATGCAGTATATTGTTTTATCAGTAAATGCATTTATTGCTTTTCTGTGGTGTACAAGTATATTCGGTGTAAACTTAATGTTGCTATTGATATTAATATTTGGTGTACAAGTATATTTGGTGTAAAATTAATGTTGGTATTGATATCAATTTTTAAACTCTAGTACTTTAAAATGCATTTCCCGGGAAATGAATTGAAGCAAATTTAATTGCTGATAATTAAAATTTATAAGGTGACTAAGTCAAATCTTCGAAGATCGTCTTTTCAAATCTATCTAGAAGCTACGGTACCTTTGAATGATTATTCAAAGAATTTTGATATGCATGCTTAATCAAAAGTTTTATTACTCTGTTCTTTGAAGCTTGATTTAAATTAACATGGTATTTACAAAGTTGATGAGCAACAAAGTTACAACAGATAGAGATGTAATCCCCAGAACAAGAATCTTGTACGTTTGGGAGATTAGTTCATAGCTTGAATGATCAAATGCCTTTGTTATCCTGAAAATGTGCGAGTTATATTTTCTTGGTGAATTATCATACGAATTCATTTATATATTTAAGACATAAAAGTAGTTTCTGAAAATAACTTCGCTAATTTAAAATCTTTCAAAGCATTATTTAAAAAAAATAAAAGTTTAAATTCAATGGAATATTCAAAAAAGTAAAATTAAAAAAAGCAAAAACATCAAAAGTATAAATACATCATACTCACTGGATGTCTGTTCTGAAATTAGAAAGTAAGAAATGTCATTATATTTTTTTTAAAAGTACAAATGTGTGTCCATAAATCTACTATGTTATATTTATAATATGATACTTACCTTTGACCGTGAGATAAAAACTCCTCCTAATGTCACGTGCCTTTGTGCTGACCTGACATTCGTACCTGCCTTCATCTTCCAGACTAACATTCCGTATGTGTAAATTCCACTGGTCTTTGTGTATCACATTATGGGTCTGGAATCGGGAATCTCCGAAGTAAGTGAACAGTCCCACAGTCAGTATGACAGAGGGTAACGCTCTCCTCCACGTCACCTGTCAGAGTCAAAGTCATGTACAAGAATTACATTACAAAATCAGTTTGAGGTGACACCACATCTAACAAAGTGAAATTGAACACGCTCATTGGAAAATTAACTGAAATAAAAGAAAATAAAGAAAATATAAAGAGGTCAATTCTAATAATGCCTAAAGAGTACAAATCGTGAAAACAAAGAATCGTTGGATCAGGTGCCTAGGAAAAGTGAGCATCTCTATTGATCAACACCCGTCGTAAGCACTCTTTATTGGATCAGATATAAATAGTTGTACATAGACAAAATGGGTGTAAAAACAATGACCTGATTACTGATATGTCAATATGCCAGTCGAAATATTACCCAATGAAAGACTGTATTTGAGTCAACAAAAATAGCGGTGCTTATCAATTCTGAATACAAAACCCCAAAGAAATCATATAAAATAATCTAGAGTTTACTAGAATGAATTATTCTATCACTACCTTTATCTCCCTGTTAATCAACAGTTCTCACGCATGAATAATTCTGAGCCATACCTCATCTTTAGAAGCATTTCTTAAGTTAGGGCTTCTTTAAATTACTAAAGAACAGGGTTCGCTAATTCCCACTTGCAAACGAGTTTCACACTTGCTCCGATTTAAATTCGCCAAGTCATAGTTCTGTCTGAGAAATTATACTGTGTTATTTAAATGCAATATACGCCATATTTGACATAGCTTATAACATACGTACATTACAATTAATATTTTCATTATCATATCAGAGTAATTATATTCAGGAGGACTGTGCAACAATATATTGTATATATAGAAGGGGTGTAAACCAGATGTGATATTTTATTTATCGTGGGGAATGGTTAAGTATAAAGTTGAAAAGTCGTAAGTTTTTAAAATATTGATTTTGGTAAAATTTTGTGATTTCAAATTTTCCAAATAATCCTTGGAATTTTTAAGCATCTACGTCCGGTTTTACACCACTTCTCGAATAAAATGTTGCACAGTACTCTTGAAGTTTCTCCTTTACTACTGTTAATATCCTAGTGAGGAGTAAAGATAGAGGCTTGTTAGAACTTTTTTTGAAACCTGCTATGCGTCTTTGTTTGTAATTTTTGGAATTTAGTACAGATATGGTAATTCAAATTCATTTTGGTTGTTAAGGATATTAGAAATATTTTAAACTGAAAAATGGTCTTGGAGAATTTCTTCCTTAGAAAGGGAACTATGAGTATAAGTTGGATTACCACTTAATCGAATTAAATCCAACTTCTCCTAAAATACAATTTATATAATGAGCCTTACAAACGAAGACAATATTGTTACCTGCCCTGTAAGCAGGAACTAGTACGTACTGATTTTGTAATCTATCTAATTCTTTTTTCAGTTCTGGATTATTGAATGAGAAGGATAGATGGTTTTCATATTGCCCCTCAATCTTTTAATACGCGATTGTAACATAGATTTAATACAATTAATCCATTCTGACAAAGTGTTACAGAACAAACATCGATTCTATTTCATGCTTGTGTAATATTTTAATTATAGCTTTTTAGAAGCCACGAAACTCGGGTATCTTCTTCTTCTTCATATACATTAATGAACACGATTGTGATTGTATTTTACAAGTAATGAAGTGTATTTTTCCCAAATGTTTGTACTGGTAGAATGCAGCAGTTGTAAAGATTAGTTTTTAGGCACATCTGCATATACCGAGCTCAATGCTGCTGTAGGTAGCCCTTTGATATTAAGTTACCGATAGAGTTTGAATTTATTTCAAGATAGCCTACTTCAGTCTCTTTATTAAACTATTTTATCTTTTATTGGCATACTCTATTCTTTTTTTTAGAAAATGTTGTCAGAGCTGAATTTATATGAATGGATGAAAATTAATGAACAGTGATCGAACTCAAAAAACTATTACCAATATGAAAGGGAATAAACAGAGTTTGTTTCAATATTCAACTGCATTACCTCTCCTTCATATTTTTGACCAATAAATATTATAATGGTCATTTTGTCATTTATTGCCACTTTTAAAGACATTATGCTGGAAAATGTTATTTGCTCTTTAACAATCGGGTTGTCTGAAGGTGCATAAAATATCAAAGTAAAGACCACCTAACTTCATTGCACACTTAAAATTCATTACGATATGACATTTCATTTTATTTCTTTATTGTATTTGTATATATAAATACTGAGCTATAAATTGATGTTTATTTCATGACTATGAAAATTAAACAATTGACAAGTTTCGATTATTATAGCTTATTTTCAATAGAATTGATCGAAAATTTCTGCTTTCCTTTTGATGGCAGCTGCACATTCATGTTGCACAAACACATTTGCAATTAACGTCTTGCATATGAAATATATGGAGATAACGAACTGTATTCAAGCTCAAAAGTCCATTAAAAAAACAAAATAGGAGCAGAGCAAACACGGACCTCTTGAATATTTTGCAGCTTGTTTACGCGTACTATAACTTTACAATTATAGTACAATTTGTATTTTGAATGAATTTTCTTTCACTTTCTCCATGGCACCATATCCAACATCTGTTGTTTTGGAGGTCCGTGTTTGCTCCGCTCCTATTTTGTAATTAATTATGGACCTTTGAGCTCGTATACTGCTCATTATTATCTATTAAATTTCTTTAAAGATTTAGAGTTTTAGATACTTATTGACAATTTTCATACTAATTGTTAGACTTTTATTTACACTCTACATTGTCGACTGATTTTTTCATTTCTCCCAATGATGACAAAGAGCACACGATGATTGTGTTCAATCGACGGGGTATGTTCACCCCTCCATGACACCTGATCCCAACTCTGATGTTTTTTCGAGGTATATGTGTTTGCTCTCCTTCCAATTTGTAATGTATTAATGAGGTTTTAGCATCAATATTGTACGTTATCTCCATATTTCATTCAGACGTTATATCTTATTGCTGTATCGTAGTTGTCACTTACAGTTTTGGTCCCTAAGTTTTCCACGGCACAGTAGAGAATCGCCGTCTCCCCAGCGATGTAGGTGTAGTTGGAGGTGGTAGTATTCAGAATGACTGGGGTTAGAGGCACGTGACTTCGGTCTGATATCCGGCGACGGAAACCTGCAAGACATTATATTAAAAAAAATCTGTCACAAACCTCCTAAATTTTCATTCAAACAAATCAGACAAATCGCAGTCATCCAATATACTCATCATAGATGTTTAGAAAGAACTTTATTTTTGACTATTGTTACTTGTATTTGAATTCTTTTTAAAATCAATTTTCATTGCTAATATAAAAACATGTTTAGATTACACAATATCATAATACTAGCTGTTGTTTTTGTCAGGAGATTTTAAACTATTTTCCACGATAATTCAAACTCAGATTGTTTTTAAAAATCAATTAAAAAGTTGTGGTCAATATCATCAAAACATTTTTTCAACATTTTATAAAAGTGGACTGTTTGTAAATATTTTGAGATCGAACACTGTTCGCTTTCCTCATCTTTTACATTGCAAAAATATTTTGTTTAAAATATTCTGATTATAAACACAATTACTCTATGTTGATATGAAAAAATGCTGGGTTTCTGATTGACAATATGTATGCAGTTTTTGGAGATAAGACCCTCCATTAATCTGCTGGAATTCCGTTTGGTGCAATTGCTCCCCGTTACTACCAGACCTATCTTTGTATTCCCAAAAGTATCAAAGTCAGTTGATCTGACCTTTCAGTTTATATCAATTTTAAGTTTAACAAAGACGTATAGAGTCAATTGATAAACAATGGTCACTTCCTTTCATATGTAGACTAGATATATCCGATGAACTTGAAACAAAAGAAACCTCAGATCTGACAAATCTATTTTATTTTTGGATATTTTCTAGAAAGAGACATTAAGAAAAATACATTTATTAAGTAAATCTAAAAACAAAACTTTATAATCAACGGGATGAATTCAAATTTGTCAACTCAACTTACTAATGAAGCAATATGCCCTTATCACCTGCATTTGGGGTATATATCTCCGTGTTCGCTCTTATTTTATATTGCTTAATGAACTTTTTAGTTTGAATACTAATCGTTGTCGCCGTAAATTTTATCTCCCAGTTAATTCGATACGCAAAAGCATGCTCTACAGGTATGAACAATATCTAAGACTAAGTAAATTAATGTTTAACAAATTTAGGAAACAAGGATATTAACAGTTTCGTTAGTCATCATTTCGCAATTGCGCAGTACAATGACCAGGTCAGAAAGTATTATTTATAATTTAGTTGAAAACTTACTGTCGGTTTTTATATCTCTTATAAGATCATTATTTTACACACTGAATTACCTCCGAATTCTTTTGTGTGTTTCCGCAATATTATATATAATAAAATGTCGTGTTTGCAGTTATTTCAGTGAACATTTAAACTAAAACATTTTGATCTCCATATTTCATTGTATATAAAGTGTAGAAAAAGATAAAGATAAAATGACCTTGTCAGCAAATAAAATTTATCATTGAGTCAAATGCTGACTGACGTTTTTCATATACTATTTGTTAGACCATTATTTATTCACTGAATTGACGACAGATTTTTCCGTTATCTCCCGATCATGACAATCATCACACGGCGGGTGTGACCGGTCAGCTTGGGATGCTCACTCCTCCATGGTACCTGATCCCAGCTACGATGATTTGGAGGTGCATGTTTGCTTGCTCCTATTTCGCATTGTTTTATGGACTTTTGACCTTGAATACTGTTCGTTATCTCCATATGTTTCATCCTTGTTTTATCATTTTCCTAGGCCTAATGTAGATATTGTACAGAATATCGAGATGCCGTAAATTATGAAGTTGGTGGTGGTATACTTGTCAAATTCTTGATAACAGCTAGTGTCCCGTGTGTATACACAAAAATAAACTGGCCTATTTAGTTAAAAATAAAGGCAATAATATATTTAAAGCATTACTTTAATTAAAAAAAGGTTTTGTTTTCGTTAAGCCACAAATAAATTGCAGTTATATATATTATGTGCAAAAAAGTAGTCCTAAGCAAATGACATAAACGAATTGGGTAAAATCTATTCCAAAATTTAAAAAACTGGTCCGTAGAAAATTTTACCAGAGTATTTTGGATGAAGAATTAATGGTAAAGTTTAAATTTTATTATCTTATGTAATTTCAATCATATCACGAAGTAGAAATCCAAATGGCTAGAATGAAAATGTGATGAAATTCGTCTATTAAACTCAGGCCTTCGTTGTCACGAAGTGTTTTGCGAAGAAGCATTCTTAACTAAGCTAAATAGATTATGATTTGATAATTACCCTTCAAATTGAAGAACTTTCATTCTTTAATTGGCAATATATGCCAAATAACAGTCAGACCTGTCTTATCAAAAACCTGTCATATACAAATTTTAACCCATTTTGGCATTGAAGTGTCATTACCAATAGGTGTGTACAAATTGATTGGACAAATGTTCACAATGACATCACATAAAAAAATAAGTCAAATGCTAAATGACGTTTTTATAGTAATTGTTAGTCCATTATTTACACTGAAATGTTAGTCCATTATGTGACCGGTTATGTTTTGGAGGTCCGTGTTTGCCATGCTCCTAATTTGTATTGTTTTATGGAATTTTTATCTTGAATACTGTTCGTCATCTATATATGTTTCATGCAAACATAAAGCTGAAATTCGGATTTGGCCATGAATTAGTAATGCAGATCTACTGAATTTGGGTAAAAGTGTCGAATTGGGTATTATAGATCATGAATGGAAAATCTAAAAGCAAGGGGGGATATCATTTATCCAAGAAAATTTTTCAAATTTTCAAAGTTTAAAACAGCTAATCGAAAATTTTAACGAAAACAATCAAATTAAGAATCCGTACGCAGACATGTATTATCTCAGGGGGCTACCAATCTGGGCCTTTTGAATATCAGGATGTGACTTTAAAAGCAATTTATTATCGATTATCACATTAACATTACTTTCAAATTAAAGCTTATGAGATTAAAATTTCATATTATATGTTTTTCAAAAATGCGCAATTATTCAATTTTGACAGTTCATTTTTTGTAATTCGATAAAGTGTTTTCTTTCTTGAAATGTCATGTGTACATTGAACTAGGGTACACAAAAAAGTTCCTAATGTAGAAATGCCCCACACATAGCACGCTCAATAACGGCTAAGAGGTTCATTCATAGACCAATTGGTTTTTATACGGATTTTTATCCATCGACCAACTGTTCGACATAAAAAAACTAGTGCTAATTGTAACAGGGACCGTTGTTTTATCCCTCGTCTTTTAAATAAAAAATACTTTATGGAATTTAGACTTAATCAAGGTCTTCCCGAAAAAAAAAATTTAAACATAGGCATTGCACGCGTGTTCATGTGCGTAACGACCATATTATCTTGTCTACACTATCTAAAATTTTAATATACTTAATATCAAAGCATTTAATCCAGAAGCATTAAAAATGCACACATTCAAGTGTATTTTTAAATTTTACTTATTTCACGTGCACGGACTTGCACGCACGTGCAAGCACGTGCATAATGACTTCACCTTCTTGTATTTATATTTATCTATGTAATCCCATCCTGTTTGGTTGAAAAACAAGGGAGTTATAGCCATTTGAATTTTCAGCCAATCAGACTTTGGTGATTTCATAATTTTTTTATCTTCATCGTATTGAAAGGATGTCAAAATGATTGACTATATTTTAAAATTCCATATTTCGAAAAAACAAAGGAGATATAGAAAATCTAAATCAGATTGCAGCACACCTGCATGCGCGTGATTTCATTAATTTTTTTCTGTATCATATTTTAGTATATTCTTATGCATGACTATGTTTTAAATTTCAAAACATTTCGTCAAAAAACAAAGGAGATATAGCCATTTAAAATTTCAGCCAATCAGATTACAGCACACGCAGATGCGCATGCTTTCATGAAAATTTTTATATATCATGCTGTAGATCTTCATAATATAGGACTATGTTCAAAATTTCAAAAGATTATGACAAGAAACAAAAAAGATAGTGAGACTTTAGTTTCAGCAAATCAGAGGGAAGCACACGTTTAACAGCTTTTTTATACTATAATATATCCTTATATTATCGAGTTTCAAAACATTTTAAAAAATAGAAAAGTTACAATCAATATATTGGTCATTTCACGTGTTGCACGAAAGCACGTGCGCGCAAAATGACATGTATTATGCCTACTAACCCTAAAAACATTTTACCTTAGTCGGATGTGTAGTTAACAAGATCACTCGTGGACAAAATTTTCCCAGGAAGAAGAAAAATAATCTATTACTGCACTTCTGTTGTCAATTGTCTACTAAATAAGTCGGGTCACGATATATTTTTTCGCAAAAGCAATTTATGTTTGATCGATATATGTTCAACACCGGAATTTCGAACATTACTATAATCAAAGTAACATTAAAGCAGTGAATTTGGTAAAAATTTTCCAAGAATTTTGTATCCTAAAATTTTTCATATTATATGTTTTTGAAAAAAATCTCCAATGGTCAAGGAAATTATTCAATTTTGACAGTTTTGAGGAAACCTCATTTTTTGTAATTCGATACAATCCAATGTTTTACATGTTATTGATCTTTATGGTAAATGTCAATGTGTACATGTGTGGAAACTAAAATAAATTATATATTAAGCCTTTCCAGTAGGGTCTTAATTACCATTAATTATATCAAAGAAAAATATTGAAAAACAAAAAAGTTGAAAAAATGCATATTTTTAATTCGCTTCCTGTAGAAATGCACCACACATAGCTCTAACAAGTCTCAATAATATCTTGGCCGTTTTCGAAACATTCGAGCATTTTAAAATCAGGAAATTGCCCATAACTTGGCACTGGAACCAGTATTCCAAAGAACGTTTTATATAAAATTCATATAATGACCTATAATTCCTGAAAATTTTTGAAATCCATCGACCACAAAATTTGGTCTGTTCACTAGTCATAAAAAAAAACAGAGTAAATACGGTGCACTGACAAATACCTTTTGTCCTCCTACGGAATAGCTTTATTTGACACTAAGTAACAAGTGCTTCCTCGGGAGTTTTTCACAAAAGATAAGAAGTTTTGTGAAAATATGAGGCAATAGCTAATTAACAGAGTTTCCTAAGCCATTTCATAACTGAATTTTTCAGATGTTTATTAAACAGAAATGTAAACCGATACCTTGTGGATCACAACGAATTCCTTGATGGACTAAAGATTTGTCTTATTCTGGAAGACTATGTTCCATACAGGAATTAATTGAATTGCTTTAAATTCTGGTTCAATATATCTAGTTTGTTTTTTTATTTATTTTCTTTTATGCCTCTTTTAATCAAAATGGGAGTTTAAGAATAAAAGTTCACGCTATACACCAGTGTATCTTGTTCATGCATGAATTCGTCATTTTTAAATCGTCCGTTTATGAAATCCAAACGTTTAATTATCGTTTTTCTGTTGTAATACTTCCCGATTTTTATTTTTTAATCAAGATATACAGTTCCGGTCATGGCAGCCAAGCATTTCAGCAAACCTCTGATTGTGTGTTCAGGAATATTTCAACCATTAAAACATGCTTGGCAATTAAAAACTAAAAAGATTTCGTTTTTTGGATGAATCTATAAGTATTGCAAAATTGACACACGACGTCCAGCAGCATCTAGCTGTGTTCCTTAGTTGCTGTTGTAGTATTTGTTTTTGAGAAAGTATAGTTTAAGTTTTCACCGTTTGATAGTGCAATCCAAGTTATTTTCTAATTCATGGAGAAATCCATTTAGCATTGTCAGAAGGAAAAACCATTCTCTTGTTTTTGTATGTAATATGTATAGAGATGACGAACAGTATTTAAACTTAAAAGTCCATTCAAACAATACAAATCAAGAGTAGAGAAAACACGGACCTCTAATATATCAAAGATCGGATCAGGTGTTAGGGAGGAGAGTGAGCATCCCGTGACAACGGTTCACACCCGCCGTGTGCTCATTGTCATGATCGGGAAATAACGAAAAATCCGTCAAAAATTCAATGTGTAAATTATGGCCTAAAAATTAGTATGAAATCAGCATTTGAATTAATGATCGGGATTGTATTTGCTGACAAGGTCATTGTATCGACTATAGAACTCATGAAGTGATAATTTTAAGCAAGACTGATGATATTATTGTTTCACTTTTGTCAATCGTTTTTATAACTTACCTCGTGTAAAAAAATGTCCATACCTAGAGCATCCTCTTGCATGTGTTCTTTTTTTTTTAAATTTGCATTATCATTTCAAATGAGAGAAAAAGAGAGATCTGAATATTGTTTGATTGAAATCTTTTTTTAAGAAATGTAAAAATAATAACCACGTTTTAATTTTATTGATTACAAATTAAATTTCTTTAAACGGATTAATTTGGGTTGAAATCATAATAAACATGAACATTGACTAATAATCAAACACAGCAGAGTTTTTACAATGGCGCAAAAAATCAATTTGATGACAATATCCTTTTTTCAATGTTTGGTCTTTTGGGGGGTTGCGTGTCTTAAGGTACTTTGCCAAGATGACTAAAACCAATTTCATTAGGAAATTTCATTTTACTTTTATTATTTTCCCACATCCAACAAAACCGCCTTATAAAATATCTCCTCTGATGAACGGTCAATAAGTCATGCAGTTTAGGTATTGGATGTCATCTTTTGCCACGCACATTATTAAAAGACGAACAGATCTCCCCTCGTGGACAGCTATAGCCTCTTTGATCGCAGGCCTTCATCAGCTCTGCTAAACGATCAATCAAATATTATGGTAGCCATGCGAGAATTTCTCCAACCCTAATGCTGCAGGCGTGAAACAGCTTTGAAATTAAGAAAATTTTGTCCTGATATTAGTTCTTATTAAACTCATCACCAGAGTTGATTTTTAACCATTTGACTGGTCAGATAAATATCAACACTGCATTTACAGTATCTAAATTAACATCTATCAAAGTACAATAATATAATTTTTCTTTTCACATCTAGGACATAAATTATCCATGAGAAGAAATTAGTGTACGAAAATGAAGTAAAAAGAGGAAAATAGCACGAAGTTGGAAATATCCTCTAAAATGAATCATTAATTCATTATCAGACCAGGCAATCAATAAGAATTAATGAAGATGGTTCGAAATTAAAAAGAAGGATGCAAAACACTTTGAATAAATGAAAAGAAACGCTTAAAATTTTTTGTAATGAAAAATAATGAAAATGAGATAATCCTTAAAGATGGGACATCCGGCAAACAGTGAAACAAGCTTGCAAACGACCGATAACATTTTGGAGCATTTTCGCGAGTACTGCGAAATTGTTTTTCCATGATTATTTCATGTCTTATGATTGATAATAAAGAATACAATGCTCCAAATTAAAAGTGTTATATTTACGTATTTCTATGCAGCTTTTTAGGGTACAGTGTACAGTGCGTAGGTGTTATTATATACGAGCTACTAGATTATCAGACAATTTTATCAGAAGTTGGTCGTCAATTAATGAGAAATGTACTTCATGACCATTCAGGGCAATATTGACTCGAGTCTGTCTTAAAGCACCGGGTTTCCTTATGCATTAAATGTAAAACATAGGGCAGATAGAAGGATTTGTAAATTTTCATTTGAAGGGCTTCAAATGCTTATGCAGAGGTGGGACCTACTTGTACAGTGTAGATATCAGAACTTTAAAAAAAAGTCCGAGATTTTTTTCAAATACAAAAATTCTCTGCTTATCTGGAATATAAATACTTTACAATTAAGAAAAAATCTTCGAACCGCACTGAACAACCTAACGTGGGTTATTTCCGCATTATTTAAACTCCAAAGAGATTAATCGTTAATTTTTTGGCTGCCTAATTGATATGAAACCTGATCCAGAATTTATTAAAGGATTTTATTTTACATATATATGCTTCAGAATTTGTAAATTTATATTTATTTTAATTAAAGAGATTGGTAATACCTTCTTTACCTAAGAATTTCAGAATTCCCAATTAATAAAAATTATCATCAGGAATTTGTGAACAGTAGCCAAATAAACTATGATCATTGACTTTATTCATGTGTAGCACAATTTACAGTTTTCAAAACCAAGCAATATTTACAAAAAAAAGAGACTGCTTACTTTTTTTTTGTATGAAATAAGACTGCTTTATTTCCAAGAGGACATATCATTAATACAGTTTGTTGGAGAGTTCAAATATTAATATTCATAAACTTAAATTGGACCCTTAGATATCGGACAATTTTGATGAAGCTCAGCAGTTTTATTCTAGCTTATACACAGCCTGTGGGGGAGGAAGGTTCCACGGAGACTATAACTTTCAATTTGTATAGAAAACTCCAACAAAAATATAGATTTGTCCCTTATTTAACAGGATCAGTTGACTCCAGATCCAAAGAGACAGAGACCGTTAACTTACCCAAGGTTAGCGAACCGACTGTTTATTGTAAATTTACATAGAGACGGAAAATAGTAAAAGCTCGTTTAAATTCACTAGGGTATTGTGCTCAGTTCGTGTTTTAGTATGGTCGATCATTTCATATCGTATTATCTACGGCGCAGTCTAATTTTTTTCGTCTGTATTTTCCCTCATAAAAAGTCTTCCCCTTTCTCTTTGATCAAAGCTTCCTTTTATATAAATGGACCTTTTATTACACATGAGATTAAGTAATTAACTTTAAATAGCGGCCACATCAATATTAACATTTGTATCTTAGGATCCTAGTATCAATTGAAGACATACAAAAACAGATTTCTTTTTCTTTTCTACACTTTTGAGATCACGGACATCGGTAAGGCCATAATAAATAAATGTTTATGAATTTTTTTAAAAATCGAGGCGGGCGGGCGGCTTTTATTTTATATTTTTTATTTTTTCAATTTTGCAGATTTCTCATCAAATTTCATTTACTATCGATCCCGATCAGAATTAAGACGAAAAAATCGAGAGAACTAGCCATTTGATGGCCTAATTTAAATGTTTATGATTCAAATTTCATTTACAAATGAGAGAAATAGCCGTTTTTAGTTATTACATGTACATTGTGGTTATAAATACAAAGAAGACCGCATCTTACAACAATTTGTTTAAACATCTACAGCTAGGGTATGAATATTTGATATTTCAATCAAAAGTCAGTAGACATATCATTACTTTACCAATACTATTACAGCCTTGTTTTATTTTACACAGCGATAGAAATTTAAAGTAAGCGACTCTAATTGTCTTCATTACAGTATTATTGTATACTTAAGTGAATTATACCCCTGACTTTGGTGAAATAAAAACTAGATATCTTATCCACTTGGAGAACGAGCAGACTTATATGTAATTATCTCCGATCCTAATTAAATCATTAACTATAGTAGCTCACTGATGACTGGGGAGGCTGGAGTGAGATGTACTCAGTCCAGTAAATCACAGCTTAAAAGTATGAATAGAGAGAAGAAAGCCATATGTAATTAAATTGCAATTGAAATTTTCAAATTCTCTCAATAATATCTATTTAATTAAATCATTAAGCGGATTATAAAAAAGCGTAAACTCACTGATGATACTGGGGAGGCTTCCTTATAATTTAATTTTAAGATAATTAAATAACTTTTGATATAAAATTGTGTTGCTTTTTTATAAGTTCAAATTTACCGCGCAATAATACAACAGTAAACTACAGTGATTAAAAGTATGAATATAGCAGCCATGATGTTTGTTTACAAGGTAAGAACATGTTAAAAGTAATTTTAAATTGCAATTGAAAATTTGAAAATTCTCTCAATAATATCGTCACAAGTTTTTCATCATATTTCCAAAACAAATTATATGTATACATATATATGTTTATATTTCCCAGAAGAATAAATTTTTGTGAGAACCAAGATCCGTCCCTTAGTAGGAGAACTCTTTTTCCGATACTATCTCTTGCTACACTACTCATCAGTGGAAAACAACTTCATTCTAGATGGCAGCAACATAAAAGCGGTGCCAAAAAGAGCAACACCTACCTGACACTTGGCAAAACAGCACAGAAATAGCCAGGACAGAGACCCAGGCCCTTACTGCCCACCCTCCAGGGCCAGGCACGCACCTCCACAGCTCCAAAAAAGTCCGGGAAAATTTGTAGGTGTCCATTGAGTTTTCTCTATGCGTCGATTGCATTCTTTGCGGCTCAATGTCAGTTCACTAATTGCCGGCGTCAATCACATCTTGGCAAAATACTTGAGCTTGATACAGTACCTAGGGTATTAACATATTCCATTTGTCTCCATAGCATATTTTTAGCGAACATTCAAGTAAGCATCAAAGATTTGGTAATTTGTCTTAATCCGCGGTGGATAATAATCTATGCCTCCAAACTGATGCTAACATTCTCATTCAGTTCCCGATACATGTCTTGGAGACCCGAAAAGGCGAATGCGGTTAACACTGCGAAAAATTAATTATACAGTTAATTCTGTTTGCTGTAATGAATTATCTATAGGGAATTTATTCCCATCAACTTAATGGCCTTGTTACTTAACCAAGTACGATACTTTAAAGCAACTCACCGCCGCATGACAACTGTTGCACTTTTTTAATTATTTGATCCTGCAAAGTTCTGAAATCATTGGAATTTAATGACGAATAAATAAAAAAAATATTTATTCACATATATCTTGAAGTTTCAACGATGATTTAAAGAAATTCTATCGTTCATAGTAAATATGAATCCATTTAATAAAAACTATGTGAACTTCCTGAAATCATCACATTTAAAACAAACACTGTAAATAAAGATGGAACTCCCTTGTTCACAAATGAAAGCATACACAGAATATTAATATTTGATGAATTCCATTGACACTGATTCCTATTTTCTGTACGAGACCTCCTCCTCTGACAACCAGAAATGAAACTGAGTGTTGGTTATCAGCGTACGATATGCTCCTCTCTGTCGAGAGGTTCACAGAGGCGGAGTGCAATGATACCGACAATACCTTATTATAATTTCTGGATCATTGCGAATTGAAAATACACAGATAACATTATGTATTCACTGGAGACCCGTGTAGCACATTATCTCACTTCTCCATCAAACATTTCGCCACCCGTGTGACTCAAGAATAATTTAACTTGTGTCCAAATGTAAAGTTATATTGCGTTTGAATGCGGCGTTAAGGTGTTGAGATTTTGTGATATCTTTTTTTATAATCAAAAGAGGTCTTTTATTGGGTTTTGTTATGAATTCTGTACTTGTCACAATGGTATAACAGATGTGTAACTTTGTACCCCGGGTAAATTTAATGGTGTTGATTCCAAATATTTGTTTTGTAATGAATGCTACTCTTAAAACATTTTCTTCTTAACGGTTTTAGGTAGTACAGGGTTGTAATGAACATGTGAATGAAAAAGTAATTCACGTTCAGGAGAAAACAAATCAGTAAAAGTTTGTTAAGGTGTTCTATCTTTAATTATTCTACATAATTATAGACCACTTAGTAAAATGGTTCATGAATTAGATGAAAATTTAAATAATAAACATTTCACAGTATAACCGATATACCAATAATACCAACAAGGATTTGTGTGGGAATAAAGCACAGTCAGTACAAACACAAAACTTTAACAATCACCTACTTAAGATTCCAGCATCTGGTAAAGGGAGGTAGCTCACGGTCATTGAATTTAAAGAGGGCAATAATAAATATTTGACCTCAACACAAACATCAGTATTTTTGCACATTAAATATAAATGCTTGGTCAGAATGACCTCTTTATTTGTTTCAAACCTAAGTGCCTTGATACAAGGTATAAACCCCAGTCCAGTAAAGATCATTCGTGCCTTTTTTCTCCACAACTGAACAGTTTGAAAACACTTCAAACTTCTGTTAAATAGGCTGTTAGACTTAAGATTTATGGAAATGTCTGGGTTTTGTTGTCATGACCGTAGAGAAAAGAGAATCAAATTATCAAGAGAAAGAAAGTTTTAACACTTTTGTATACAGGCACATTAATAATTATCAAATCCGCATTAAGGAGACTCTGTGGATATCTCAATGTTTACATGAAAAATGCCATCATTAAAAAGATCTTTATAAGACTTTACATTAAAATGTCAGGCCTGTAGAAATGTTAGAAGCATTTGTAGTGAATTATTCTCTGGCGAAGCTTATATGTCTGTGGTGCAGTATTAACTTGAATAATTGATCAAATGCAAGTTTGTAACTAAAATTTGTATTGCGTGCCTTCCGATGGATCGCCTAATTCTATACGATTCATTTTATCATTTTTGAATGCGAAAAGAGTCGTCTATCAAAAATTGCATTTCTTAGCATTAAAACATTTATTTTTTTGTCAGTATATTTAGTGAAACCGCAAGAAAGATAAATGAATTGTGGTCATTCATGTTTAGAAAGTTTCAAAATTCATCTCATATTTACAAATAATTACTTATGCAATCATCTTGAAAACTCCACAGAAATGTTGAAATGAGTACGCATCTTAAATATCTTCATTAGTACCTTTGAAGTACCGAGCACAAACAATGTATACGCCAGAGAAAAAAACACGCCTGACTATGTATATGAAGTTAAAGTCCATGCTTGAAAACACTTCTATTGATTAGAATTAGTGATGGCAAATCGGACGATTTTTAGTAACCGGTTACTCGCTTCATCTTCCGATCGAGTACCCGGTTACTCGGATGATTTTTGGTAAAAGTATCAATATCTATTATTTATCTTATTCTATACTTATAGGTAGAAGTAATCCGCAAATATACTGTATATGGACATAATGTTTACAATACACACATACGATATCGTCAAAGATTTACTGTTTTAAAATAAAGAAAATAAGGAATTCGACACACGAAGAAGACAAATATATATGTCATCGTCGGTCACCATTTTACACTTTCCTTTTCAGCCCCTGAAATATATCGCAATCAAGGAGAATAATTATTTACATACTCCATAATTAAGAGTTAATATGTGGAGTGTCCAGTAAATCGCTGGTTTCCGAATATTTTTAAAAGATTAGTTGATTTAACAGATTTTGAATCAGCTTTTCTTCTGTTACAACTCTAAGCTTATTATGTCTGCGGCGGCATCTCGTTAAATTATCAAAAGAGGTAATTACATGTATAACTCAGGCCTTCAAAAGATGTATACCCCAAGCAATCAAAGCTATCAATTATATAAACTGTGAAAACTAATCAAAACAGTTTGATCCACTACAACCATGCAATCGATCAAGTCTAACGGTACCTAAAATTAGGGAAATGTGTAAGTTAGTATACCAGTGCATTTATAAATTATAAATCATTCATTTTCTATGTCTTTACTATATGTAGAATTTATTTTATCCGAGTAACCGAATAGCAGTTTTACTAACCGATACTCGCATCGTTCGACGGTTAACCGGTTAACCGGGTACTCGTTGCCAACACTAATTAGAATATTATTTTCAAAAACAGAACAAAGACATGCATAGACAAAAAGTCCGTCTATCTAAGTTTGACAACAAATTTGATGAAATATAGTTTCTTCCACTTGATACAATTGCATCATAATCAATTTTTGTTTCTTCGAAGCGCAATATTGGAAAAATCTAATTAATAGAAAATAAAATCTAATGACATTTAGTGGCGCGAAAAATTCCAGATAACTTCCATACTGACATTAGAGAGGTTCTATCTGCCTCCATTCTTAAAGGTAATTTATATCTTCTAAAAACCAATACTGAAAGAACATCAGTTCTCCTATGAATTGTTACTTTCAGTTTAAATATTCATTGCATGCAAAGTATGAAAGTCTTCCTGCTGCATACAGCACCCTGCACTTTGAATTTCTTTCTCCATTCATACATTTGGAGGGGTGCATCTGCTGCACGGCCTGGAAATAATAATGATGGATTGACAGGTCCGTGGTTCTGTGATTTTACCACATGGCTGTGAGAATTTCCACTAATTACATCAAAGCATTCCCCCGAAAGGTATCATCCAGAGCATGTATACCCACAGGTAATCACTCGATCATCTCTATACTGATTGAAACTGAAACTTTGATGAAAAATTCATCTCTTTTATTTAAAGTTTTAACTTGGTTATTTTATTAACCATTTACGTGATGTATAACATTTTTTTTTACACAAGTTAATAAAAACAAAAATAATATTGTAATTAGAGCAATTTACTGAGGTAGTTGCAATTTACTATAAATCATGAAAAATTACTCTTCGCAAAATCCTTTGAATGGTTCTATTCCCAAATATGTTATATTCGTAAGATATGTTTTCGAGCAAAACTTTAGTACTCTTTTTACCCCTTGTAAATTTTGATTTATGAGATATCTTGTACGTCTCCATAAACAAGATTCGATGGAATCATATAACCCTAGAAATTGAAAGATGTTAAACATTAGAGCTCTCATTGAGTCACACAGCGATAACCTTGTTTATTGCAGCATTCGATCGGTAAATCTAAACTTGGGATTTACATCTGAAACTGTTTATACAATTTGTCATACCATCCACTAATTTCTGGAAGAATTCAATGGAAAATATGTCTCCTCAAGTATATAAAGTTCAGATTTCAAAGGACGTAGTATTAGAAGTTCTTGGAAATTAGAGATCAGTGAACATTTTTTATCAATTTGGTTGATTCCATTGGATAAAATGAATAAAATTCTGTAGGTTATCACAGTCTCGAACAGCAATCTATTTCGTAAAGATTAAAAAAAAAAATCTTCATATAGAAAACGAAGCCTAAGCATTATTTTTAGTATAGTTCAAACAAAACCATTTTACATTACATATGTATTTTGTAGCCAGACTAATAAAGTAAAAGGCAGAAAAGAAAAGGATTATATAGCTCTAAAACTTTTTTACGTTTTGCCTACTTTCTTCAACTAAATTGAAACTGTATATCATTATATGGAAAAAAAACTTAATTTTTTGAAAAAAATATTACTGCTGGTAGTTTTGATGTAGACAAAATGGCAGTAAGTAATTCCTATACATGTATGTAATGGCGTATTTTGTCCTATAGTTTTATGCCCGCAGTACTGTTGTTGACCCAGACTCAAGGTCATAAGGAGAGATTCAGCGTCATGCTCAATGAACTCCTCTCATTTCGAATCTGGCAAGGAAGCAAGTTTCTCTTCATCAAAAAGACATCAAATCGCAGATATACTTTCTATATAAAAATACATGTTTTGTAGGTGGAGCTCGAATAATCCGATCATTTTTTACCCGTATTCTCCTCTTCTTCATCTCGTGTCAAGATGCATCGGAGAGGTTAAAAGATACGATATGATACCTATAGTTACAAAGAGTACAACACTTTCTGTACTTTACATGCTATATAAGAGTTTGTGTACCGTAATAGCGCTCATTTAGTAGCGGTTAACTAAACATGTGAGGAATGATATAAATAATATATCGGATACAATATTTATAGTATAGGGTGTGCACTGTCGGCATATCTACCAGTTACTCTCCAGGGGAAATTCCTGGCGGAGAATGAGCTGCTATAAGACAATACACCATTTATCAATCCAAACACAGTATCGAGGTGTACGGGGATAATAGTGACTTGAAATTTGTGTGTTATTAGTGGTTTAGATATGATTTACTCAGTAACTCAAGTTTCTGGAGAATATTACCCACTCGGTACAATAATGAAACAATTTGTTGTCTACTTCAAATTTATTTTGATTATCTATCTTTTATATACGACTCCTGTATCTCTTCCAATTTATGTCCTGAAATGCTATATCAATCCATAAACATCACTGAACATGGGTTGCATAAAAGCAAATTCAGTCGCCCTTGTTTCGGATGTTGTAATGGTGTAACATTATGAATTCATTATATTGAAAAAAATATTTCATAGCTGCAGAATTCCAAGTATTTAGTTTAACTGTATTTATTTCATTCATACAAACAGGAGTCATAAATGTCTAATGCTTTCAATGATCCTGCATTTTCCTTATTCTGGTAGCTGCTCACTTCCGGGAAACTTTTTTTCACATTGAACGGAAAGTTTGTATCGACTAAGGAATCAAAAAGACATATTAAAACAACCAAATTCACTTTATCTGACTAAGAATGTCTATACGTTTGTATTAATAAGAGTCTTTATGTAAAGTTTGCCACTTTAGCGAAAATATCTGCGCGTACAGTCGTGAGTAGGATTTGCATATATTTCTAAAGAAATACATTGGTTTCCCTCAAAGAATCTTAGAGTTTTTTTTTAGATTGGGGCAAATGGAGGACATTCCTCTCCAGCAGAATAGAAGAGGGGATGTTTCATTTGTTCACTGCAAAACACTTCTTTCCTATATATTCCCGTGTAAAACTTTGAAACCCCTATTGTGGCCCCACACTAGAACCGGGGTCATAATTTGCACATACAAGTTCAAATCAGACAAATTCATTTAAACTTTTTAACATTCTAGAAAGTTTCGAAAGTTTATTTTTAAGGTCTTGTTCATAAAAATCAGGAATCTGGGACAAAAGTCTTTTTAGATAAAATCTGAATAGACAAATGATATAATGAGGGGAAAATCAATCAGGGTTCGAAAATCAACCATCCATTCTATCGTAAAAATAATCATGGATTTACATTTGACAGATGTGTTTTAGATTGATCATTTCAGTGAAAATAAAACCTACTACAGAAACTGATACCGCTTAAGGTCTTAATGCGCAATCAATTGATTTAATATATATTTTGGGATGAGAAAAAAAGCAGTTCAATTGTTGCTCTCAAAACGGTCCTCATCGATTTGATGAGAACGATTCTCAAGCACCTAAAGGTGTTCAAACTCTAAGGAATGATACCAGAAAATGGGTTCTGAATTCATTGGAAGCAGCAACCATCATCAAAGGAAGGACGTCATTAGTAGACAGTTGCCTTAGGTAGCAAACACAGTCTGTAAAGATGATAGTGAGCATTCGTCAATAGTTTAACGTACATCTTAATACATCCAAGCCCAGACCAATCGTTATCCCTACAGTGTTATAGACGTATATATAGCTGTTCTCTAAGCTATCGCTATATGTATGATCGAAAACTAAATTTGATGATTACACTCACTCTATCATATTTTGGCTGGGTTAATTCTGTTTTCTTACTCTATATTAATCTGTTTGGTCGTGAGAGTCCATTATGTGGATTGATTTTCTGAGGAATGTCAATACAAATGCAAAAAGCTTTCTCGATTCATTTGTAAGGAAATAGAAAACACTTTCTACTTTCGTAAATCTTTTAATCTCTCAATTCCGTAGATCATTATATTAGGTTTAGATACGATGCTTGTATCAATCACTGCTTCACAGCTGATTAAGAACGAGACACGGCTTTATTCGTACTTCGCAATTAGATACGGTGGTGACTTAGAGAATACACGATTATATCAAACAAATTAAATTCTGTAGTTGTTAAAAGACTTTTTTTCTTTACTCCTCACTAAATATTTACAGCAGTAAAGTAGAAACTTCAGGAGAACTGTAAAACTGTAAAACGAAGAAAAGTATTTGTAAATCAGATTTGGATACATAATAACTCCAAGGAACATTTTGAAAATTTTAAATGACACAAAACTTTACCAAAAATAATAACATCAAAACGTTAGACTTTACAAATTTTGTAAATTATGTTTGTTATAATAACATTCTGATTGTACAAATAACTGATTTGATATTAAAAAGGATGATTGAGTATCTAAATGGCAATGTTTAATATGTAGCTTTTGGACATCATGTCATCCAAACATGCTATATATATCTATATCTATAAAGCAGAATTTATATAAAAATTTCTGCATGAAAAGACGAAATACTTGCTGTGGCCTTCATTATTTAGATATATCGACAACGTATTTTCAATTTTCAAAATTTACTTTATTCATATGTCGACATGATATATCTCAGTGAACTTGAAGTAAACGACACTGAATGTCTAACACATCTGTTTCATATTTCGGTTTTTTTCTATAAAAAGACGATAACGGTAACATTAACAATAAAACTTTATAATAAATGTGATGACTTCAACTTTTCTAAAGCCAGTCTTTCTTATGTTGTAATATACCTAACACCTGCAAAAGGAGGTTTTGTCTTTCGGTTGATTTAATAAGGAAGACCATGCTCAACATGCATTCAAAAGAATTAGATAGATTTCATGACTGGTGCGTACTGATCCCTGCCGACAAATTAGATAACAACATTGTCTTCGTTTGTAAGGATCATTATATAAATTGTATTTTAGAGGAACTTGGATTTAATTCTACAAGTGGTAATCCTACTTATACTCATACTTCCCTTTCTAAGGAAGAAATTCTTCAAAATCATATGTCAGTTTTAAATATTTTTAATATTCCACAAAGCCAAAATGAATTTGAACTACCCTATATATATATATTGGATTCCAAAAGTTCATAAAAATCCTTACAAACAAAGATACACTGCGTGTTCCAGTAAATGTTCAACCAAGCCTCTTTCGATACTCCTCACTAAGATATTGGCAGTTGTGAAGGGAAAACTTCAAGAGTACTGTGCAACAATATATTCAAGAAGTGGTGTGAATCAGATGTGGATACTTAAAAATTCCAAAGAGCTTTTTGACAACCTGAAATCACCAGATTTTACCAAAATCAACAGCTTAAAAACTTACGACTTTTCAACTTCATACACAACCATTCCCCACGATAAATTAAAGTCCAGGCTTTTTCAAATCATTGACAGCTGCTTTTTCAATAAAAATGGAACTCGTAAATTTACTTACCTTTTTATTGGTCATTTGCAAAATTATTTTGTTAAAACACTTTCTGATTGCACACATTAGTACTCTGAAGTTGACATCAAAGAGATGCTTGAGTTTCTGATTGACAATATCTATGTGGTTTTTGGAGACCAGGTATTCTTACTATCTATTGGAATTCCCATGGGTACCAATTGCGCTCTGTTATTATCAGACCTATTTTAATATTTATATGAAGCAGAATTTGTGTAAAATCTTATGCGTAAAAAGAAGAGAACAATTCCTGTGGCCGCCAACTCTACATTTAGATATATCGACGACGTTTTGTTAATTAACAATGGTAATTTCCATTCCTACGTCGATACGATATATCCATGTGAACTTGAGATAAAAGATACCACAGGAGTCTAACACATCTGTTTCATACTTGGATATTTTACTTGAAAATGATGTTAATGGTTATCTAACAACAAAGCCATATGATAAACGTAATACTTTAACTTTTCTATCGTCAACTTCCCCTACTTATGCAGCAATATACCTTCATCACCTGCATACGGAGTACATATATCTCAGTTAATTCGATACGCAAAAGCATGCTCTACGTATGAACAATTTCTAAAACGAGGTAAATTACTGACAAGCAAGTTGATGAAACAAGAATATCAACAGTCTAGTTTAATGTCATCATTTCGTAAATTCTATGGTCGATGCAATGACCTCGTCAGCAAATACAATTTATCATTGAGTCAAATGCTGACTGACGTTTTTCATACTTACTGTTATTCCATTATCTATACACTGAATTAAAGACGGATTTTTCCGTTCTTTCCCGATCATGATAAGGAGCACACGGCGGGTGTGACCGGTCAGCAGGGGATGCTCACTCCTCCATTGCACCTGGCCTGGGGGCCATAAAACTTAGACGAGCTCACTTTTGATCTCAGTCTTACTTTTTCCAAAGGAGTATGTAGTGGAAAAGTGAGACTGAGATCAAAAGTGAGCTCGTCTAAGTTTTATGGCCCCAGGCCTGATCCCACCACTGATGATTCGGAAGTCCGTGTTTGCTCTGCTCCTATTTTGTATTGTTTTATGGACTTTGAGATTGAATACTGTTCGTTATCTCCATATCTTTCTTAAACTCGGCAAGCTACTCGCGTTTACTAGTAAGTTGATGAAACAATGATTTCAACAACCTCATTTAAAGTCATCATTTCTTAAGTTCTCACTTCTCGATACAATGACCTTATCAGCAAATACAATCTATCATTAGATCAAAGTTATGAGTTTTGTCATACTGATGTCTTTGACCATTTTATATTTATACTCGGAAAGTTCTACAGATTTTTCTGTTTACACGATATGACAAAGAGCATATATATATATTTTTTGCTCTAAGTAATTGTTTGTACCAAATAATGGGTCTATATTTCATTTTACAGAAAGAAATATGTTCATTAAGTCTTAACGAAAGTCTCTCTTTTATTTTACATATTTGAAGTAAGTTTCCAAATAATGGGTCTTGTCAAAAGGTTTTTCGTGCAATGTTTGGCTTGATTTTAGCAATAAGAATTAAATATTAGGGGAAAAAACTCTGCTACTTTGAACAATAATGAAAATTTTATCAATGCAGATAAATGCAAGTCAATATAAGGTTTTCAAAAAACAAATGAAATGTAACTACATGTATTCGGTCTTAGGAATATATAAAAATCCTGATCAGAAAACAAAAAATAAATCTGGTAAATTTCTAAGTGGCATTCATCGGGTGTCTCTTTATCAATTACATTCATTCAATATAACTATAGAATTGATAATTCTTGTCAAACGAGACGTGAAATCCTTCATCGTATCGGAAGCTGAGTCACACCTATGATGTGTTCGGGATTGAATGTTTCAATTATTTGGCACTGAAGAGGAACCGCCATGACTAACCTGTATCGCCGGGACCATTATAATTGTGATAAAGCCATAAAATCTTCGCTGGACCAGTCGACAAGATCACATTTTTTGTGATATGCTGAGCAAATCAAATTAAGTCAGTGTATTCAATGTAAAATCATGGCATGAATTTCTAGTTTGCATTTTAAGCCAATTTTTAAAAGAGACAAGATGTATTTTTAAATTACCTTAGTTTACGATTACATTACAGTAAATTTTAAAAAGTAATGTTTTAATCTAGATTATCCTCAAAAGAAAAAAAAATTGCAAATTATTTACATGTAAGAATATTTAATTTTTCTCACGTTTCTCAAGTTTTTTTTTATATTTGCAAATACATGCAGGTAAAACCAATATCATTTACTTGTTCTTTTCACATAAGAATTGAGAAACAATGATTTTTCATATATATATTTTCTGCAATGTATGCAGAACGCAGTATCTGTTGTATAAAAATCTTTGAACAGATGCTTCGTGGCCAGCTGATATCTGTAGTAAGATACTGTGTCAAATTTCCCGGAACTGCTAATGTTTCTTTTTAATTACCGGGGCCTATATCACAGCCCATTTAGTTAATGAAGATGTCGATATTGAGTAATGATCTATACACAGTAAAACAAGACAAAATCAACCTGAGGTCTAATTAACGGAAGTCAAAAGAAAAAGACGTTCGGATGATGAATGTAAATTCAAAAGAGTCAAAAGAAAAAGACCTTTTGAATGATGATGTAAATTCAACAAAAGCACGCGGATAATTGGTTCATTTTCAGGTGGTTATCTTTAAAAGAGGAAAGTGTCCAGATGCGTTCTACAGTTTCAATGAAAACATGCAATAATACCTGGTATATCTTAAAATGAAAGGTATACATAACATTGTATAATATGCATTTTATAAACTTTTCGTATGACTTGACAATAAAAAATTCAAAAGTACTAATCTAAAATATAAGAGAGAAAAGAAAAAAATATGTGCTACTAGATAATAGATATTGTGTTTTTCTTATTAGCGCTCTCTTTTATCCTTGTGTAGTTTGTCGAATTATGCATGAAAAAGCCTCATGTATTTTTGTCAAATTAACCAAATATAAATGTAAAAATTCTTTGAACTTGGTAAAAAAAAATCACGACACAAAGATTGTCAATGATGAAAATTCAGAAAGTGATCAATGGCTTGAGATTCTGTTTGAAATGATATTTTTGTCCTGACTACACAATCCAAGGATTCTTCTATTGAAAAAAAAACTCAAGCAGGAGTACTACTACAATGTAACGTACTGGAATGAAACTCAAGCAGAAGTACCATTAGACCTTGTCTTAGGATGATATAAGTCTAGAAGAAAGCGGAAATACTGTTACTAATCCTTGACGTCAGATTATACACTTCTGTAAGGAGATACCACGACGTGATTAGATAGTTTCCTTTTTTATAGCATTGGCGTCATAAATCAATTTCTTCATGTGGAATTAGAAATGAAAAAATATCGTAAACTTTATTAAAAGCCACGGGCTTTCATGAAATATATTGGTCATTTTTTTAGTTTCATTTCTCGATGATGACTTATACAGTCAATGTGAAATTTCAATTTCGTGACAAAAATGCATGCCTTTGAAACAAGCAAAGGTTGTATTAAAAATATAAATAAAAATTCAGCGATACGCAATTCTGCCTATTTTTTCGCCTAAATATTTAATAAAATATGAAGATAACTACCAATATTTCATTCCTAACAGTGCAACAATACAAAATGGTAAAAGAGCAAACATGGACTTCCATCACAGGTGGGATTGTTGTATTTCCTCAGTTCAGTTTTTGCTTTTATAATTGTCGATGTTTACCATTTTGATTGTACAAAAAAGTATTCCGAAGTTAATATTAAAAGATCCATGAGTTTCTGATAGGATAGACAATATATCTACATGTATATAATTTTTATTGAGATCAGATTTTTACCAAATCTGTAGGAATTCCTATGGCTTTCAAATGTTATTTTATTGGCAGACGTACTTGGAATTGTGTAATACTATTGCATGAAGCAGAATTCATTCAAAAACATATACACAAAAAGACAAAAACCCTTACTGTGGCATTTCTATAACGAGGCAATTTATCGACAAACAAGTTGATGTATTCGTTTCTTAAGAATATCAGCAGTCTCGCTTAAAAATAATATTTTGCAAGTTTTCTTCTTGATACAAAAATGTCATTGTTAGCTAACACAGTCTACCATAAAGTTGAATGTTCACCGACATTTTTCATGCAAATTACTAGGCCACCATTTCTTCATTGTCTATGAATATTTCTGTTTGCTAGATCATGACAATTAAGTTCTGCATGGCGGATATGAGTTGAGGAAGGAGATGTTAACTACTCCATGGCATCCGATCCCATCCTTGATAATTTAGAGGTCCTTTTGTACTCTACTTGCGATTTGTAGTGTAATATGCTTCGCATCTCTTCATTTATATATTATTTCCATTAAAGTCAGTTGGACAGCCAGGTTTTATTTTCTTTTAACTTCATTCTATATTATAGGTGAATAGCTAAAGCAAATCTGTGTGCCCGATTCAAAACACGTGTTCAGAAAAAAACCTCTGAAGTAAAAACTCGTGGCACGTGTTTTCTTCATTGTTATGGCCAGGTAGAATTCTATTCTGCTCTAATAATACACAGATATCTCTGACGGAAAACATAAGTTTTTCAAGATAATGATGATGCAAACATAAGTGTTAGATGTTAAAATACAGAAATCACTAATGGCAAACAGACAAATAACCAGGAACTTGTGGAGTGATATACCTCAACATGAAGCAGCTTCTATGATCCGTAAGGTTGAATATCTGCAGTATATCCAGAGTTAAGTACGTGTTACCTGTCATTACGTCACATTCTTCAGGTAAAAATATATATATAACCTTAACGCACCTGGCTCTATAGTGTTGCCTTGAGTCCACTGACAGATACTAAATCTACAAAACTTGACAAAAATAAACACCCCTGCGCTACGCTTTCAGGATTTTACTTTACTATTACGAAACCTTGTTTTCAATTGTGTATTTTTTTTCATTCATCATACACAAAGTTCCTCGATCCCTATCGAAATATAAAATTATTTCTGTAGCTAAAATGTCTTCAGTCTGTTAGGTCGTCACATTTCTTTTTATTCAATACTCATTGTTAAAATAGTTGGAGCACTTTATCAATAGAGCTTTCATGTAAATGAACTTGGGTGAAAAACTACGAATATATATTCGTTTTTGTACAAATTAGCGGACATTACTTTTTATATGAAGCTTTTGTAACGCTTTCTTTATGGACTACATAAATTACTCAGGAGTTTGTCATCATTCATAGATAATATCTTTAGTGGTGATAAACACATTCCTAAATAAATTACAAGGGATCTTAGAGGACATGCATTAGATGAAGAATAAAGAGACCAGGCTAGCATTGATGTACATCTGGCCTTGTGCGATTTTCACTGATATGGCCGGGACTGGAAAACTTTGATCATGCACACTGACTATGTGTGTGGTATTTAAATTTCATTCTTGTAAATTACAGCTGCTTTAAAATATCCTATGCACTTTTAAAACTGAGGGTTTTTTATCAAAGTACTTTTTAATTTTTCTAAATAAATGTTTTATGTAAAAAAAAATTATCAAAATTAATAAAGATTCTTCCTAACATTAATTTTTATATTTCCAAATTAACAAGCATTTAATAAGTAATTAAGAATGGCATATTCAAGTATATAATTATTAATTATATACTTGAATATGCTATTCTTATGCATTTACTTGCTTTTAATATCTAATATAAATTAATTTATCTACTTGAGGTTATTTTGATAATCAATATTTCAATAAATTTGTTATATAATATGCTCTGAAGTTCAAGTAATCTTTTAGCAATATTTATCATCGGAATACTCTCTGGACAAACAGGTTGGGAATCATTTATGGAGTTTCTGTGAAGATTATATAACATTTAGTAAATTAGCAAAATATTTTGTTTTCAAGATTTCTAATGATTAGATTGAGTATTAAAATGTTCGATTATGAATTATTAATTTTTTAAAGAAACTTCTACATAAGACGCAAACGTTTTTTAAGAAACTAAACCATTCCCCACGATCAATTAAAGTCCAGGCTATTTTATATCATTGACAGCTGCTTTTTCAATAAATATGGAACTCGTAAATTTACTTACTTGGTCATTTGCAAAATTATAATGTAAAAAAAAAATGACTGCACACACAAGCTTAAGTACTCTGAAGTTGACATCAAAAAGATGCTTGAGTTTCTGATTGACAATATCTATGTTGTTTTTTAGAGACCAGGTCTCCCAATAATCTGTTGAAATTCCCATGGGTACCAATTGCGTTCCGTTATTAGCAGACCTGTTTTTGTATTCATGTGAAGCAGAATTTGTGCAAAATCTTATGCATGAAAAGAAGAAAACATTTGCTGTGGCCTTCAACTCAACATTTAGATTATATTGACGACGTATTGTCAATTAACAATGGTAATTTCCACCCCTATGTCGATACGATATATCCTGGTGAGCTTGAGATAAAAGATTCCACAGAGTCTAAAACATCTGTTTCATACTTAGATATTATACCTGAAAAAGACACTATGCCGAAAAAGCTCTATTATAAACGTGATGAATTTAACTTTTCTATCGTCAACTTCCCTTACTTATGCAGCAATATACCTTCATCACCTGCATACGGCGTTTATATATTTCAGTTGATTCGATACGCAAGAGCATCTCTACATATGAACAATTTATGAAACGAGGTAAATTGTCGACAAACAAGTTGATGAAACAAGAATATCCGCAGTCTCGTTTAAAGTTCTCATTTCGTAAGTTCTTTGATCGATGACCTTGTCAGCAAATACATTATTATCATTGAGTCAAATGCTGACAGATGTTTTTTCGTACTAATTGTTAGCCCATTATTTATACACTGAATTGACGACGGATTTTTTCCGTTATTTCCCGATCATGACAAGGAGCACACGGCGGGTGTGACCAGCCAGCAGGGGATGCTCTCTCCTCCATGGCACCTGATCCCACCTCTGAAGTTTGAGAGGTCCGTGTTTGTTCTGCTCTCATTTTGTATTGTTTTAATATTGAATACTGTTCGTTATCTTCAATTCCTTTATACATAAGAAGACGTTTCATTAATCATTATTACAATTGTCATATATACATGTATTGGCTAGATTTACTCTTTCAAATTTAAGATAAAATTCACGACAGAGTTTGATATTTTGATATTTTACTGACCATTGATGTTTATAATATCGTTTGGTGGTGTTTCAAATTAACCAGCTAATAGGATAGGGGATGTTGATTCCTTGACATCTGATCCTTCTTTTATTGCCGACTCGTCGTAAACAATAATCAATCAATCTATCAATATTGTATTTTCATGGGCATGTAGCTCTCTTCACAATTTCTTACTGGTTAAGGGATATTTTATTCTGATTAGTTTTCATTATCTTTACCTTTGCTCATTTAACATTCACCTCATAGTCCTGGGTATATTATCAGTGATTATCTTAGAAGTACGACTTTCAAGAAAATGAGTTTGTTTGTCTGTTTGCTACACGTCCCTCAGAGAATTTATCATTATTATTGAGATACCACCACTTGCTGGTGTAACGACGAAAAGTGACCCCCATAGCATATTGACCGGGGGTCATTTTTCTACGTAGAAATTTACCCCCTGGTCAATATTCTACGTAGAAAAATGACCCACTTTTTTGTAGAAACTATGGCCTTGGGGTCGTTTTTCTCCGTGTGCGTTCTAGAAAAATGACCCGTAGAATAATGACTCCTTGTTGTCTGACGTCACGGCGTCAGACAGTACTAGATTTAACCAGGGCTTATTTATGCAGTCGTTCCATGAAATTGTTTAGACAGTTCGATGGTGGAAATTTCGATACATGCATAATCTCCAAAGACGCATGTAGTTCGTCCCAGGAGGAAATGAGCTTTTATTTACACTACTGAATGATCTTGTCTTTAGTATAATCCGTGCTTTCATCTTTGAAGATGTCTGCTTCAGTTCTCTATAAAAATGCCTCATTATATAAATCTTTTGTGTTGTGTATCAAAGATTAAGTCATTTTACATGTTATGATTAAATAATTGATTACTTATTTTCAATAAAATTATACCTTGACATTGAATTACTAGTACCTAAACATCAGGCACGTAGTCAATGACAAATATTTTTCTTAGTTGCCCTGCTCCAAGTATTGTAAAAACTGATAATACGGTGCCTGAGAAAAATGCATTGAAAACAGAAAAAATGTCTTATTCAAGTTCGCTTTTAATTCTTTATTGTGTAAATAGATTTGTATGTTGCTGAAGTGTCATACTTCACTCCTATCCAACCGTTATATTTTGGACCATATTACATTGTAAGTTAGTTTGCATCTTCTTGTTTCTTTTCCCAGATGCTTCAGTTCAGAATTTCATCAATCAATTACGTAACAGTGTTAAGTAGAGAATCATTGTACATCAAATGGTTTGAGAAGCAATGAAAGCTTTCAAGAACAGCAGGGGAATGGTCAGCATGTGTAACGCTCTGTCAAGATTGTTATCGCCAGGGTTAGGGTTAGGGTTATACGCGCCCATAAGTGATCAAAGATCTTCCCATTGATTTCATCATTTAAAACCTTCATTTTATTCTGTTTGTTGAATAAAAAATCAGTTAGGTCATTTAACATATAAAACATTACTTGAAAAATGCTGACCCGGGATCTTGAAACATCTTAAACCTACGTCGATCAAAATCTTTATTATGTCCCCCGCTTGAAAAGTGGGAGGGTATATAGTAATCGGTATGTCCGTCCGCCCGTCCGTCTGTTACGCTTTGGGGTACCCCATCTCTTATCCGCAACTCCTTTTAATACCACTGAAGGAAATTTAATGAAACTTTCACAGAATCTTTATTACATATTGCCATTGTGCATCTCCTATTTTACGTTTTGATCTGATATATATTTTGGATTTTCCAGAGTAAAACATGGATACTGCAATTTTATTTATATGGGAGGCGGGGGTATTATTTAGTGAGCTCATCGCTCACAGTATCTCTAGTTTTATAATAAAATGTTGTAAAAGTCAAGCAGACCGGAAGGGTTAGGGTTAGGGTTAGGAATATTTTTACATTGTTTCACTAAGATGTTTTATGTGCAAATGAAGAAATAATTCCATAATTAAAAAATATTTTATTGGGGATTAAAAATTTCACTTAAGTCTTAGTTTGTTTCATGATCCTGGAGCCTGGAGTTTCAATTTAAAGTTCTTTGTACATTATTGTATACAATATTGAATACGCATGGTGTCTTGAAGATATATTATCGAATGAAAGAAGTTATATAACATAATTTATGCTTCCTCTTTCCAGCAAAAACTAAATGAACAGTAACCTAGAATACTATAACTTAACACATGTATGTGTTGAAATTGTTGCTTATTAAGGCTTGATATATTTCAAGCTAGTATATACAAAAACCAAAATGTGACAAGCAAACACCGGTTGAGACCAATTAAAATTTACAGGCATTAGCAAAATGTACAATTCTAGACTTACAAACCTGTATAACTATAACCATTGCAAACACAATAAGTGGTATAATACATCAAAATTACAATATTCCAAAATACTTGTATGCAAACATACACGATTAGAAAAATCATTGTAAGTGGCAGACTTTCCGCTCATGAATTTAAGCAAACCACGTCAGACAAGCTTTTTAGGAAAGCTAATACTTGTCATTTTTCGATGCAAAAACATTCGTTTTAGGTAGGAATATTGGTTAGGCGAATGCATCGAGCAGTCTTTTGATATGAAGTGTTTATTCTGAAAGTTTTTAAGCTTAAATAACGAAATCAAAGTTACATGTATACTTTACTTTACATTGGTAATACAAACCGTTTTATCCCCATGAAAGGAAAACAATATCTATTAAATGTTCTAAGTCTATTCGAGCAAAGATACGCGCATTCGTAGATTTGTTTATTACATTTTATACAGTAGGTCTCCACAGCTGTCATTTTAATCTTTAAAAAGGTCATTTTCTAGCTGGAGTCAGAAAATGAAACTTTAAAAAGTTTCCTTAATTGTAAATCTCTTATTTTACCCTGGATATATAATTTGTAAATATCCAAATAAAGTTCTGTTTTTTTTAAGTTTTACTTTTTTGATCCCTACTTTTAAAACTCGCGCGAAAAAGGGCGCTTGCTTAGAAAATTGGATCTAATAAAAGTATTTGGTTTTCTATGAATAAAGTTTCAAACTTCTCATAAAAATAGGGATGATTTAATTTGTAAGAATAAGTACTAAATTAAATTGCCTTTGACCTGTGATATTAGGGACACAAAAAGTGGTTAGCTCAAAACCTTGAAAATGTCTTTTGTCGTTTGCAAGTGTACAAAACCTAACAAAATGGGGATTGTAGCATAAAAAATAAATAACAAAAAGAGATGCTCGTCTTACCAAAAATTGGCACATGCAATTTCGTTTTTCCCCTTTCTATACATGCACTTACATGTGATGATTTTAGGAGTTGTTTTACCAATAGAAAAAAAGAAACAAATGTTGGATTATGAAAAAGTTGTCAGATTACCTTTGTATATCAATGCCCATGTAAACGAAGTTTCGAGGTTATATAGTTTTTACCTGTCCGTCCGCTTGTCTGTTTTCCGCAAAAACTTTAATCTTGCCCATAACTTTTGACTTGGTGGGACTACGGCTTTCATATTTCATGATCACAGGTGTATTTTTTGTGACAAGACCTATCTTTGGGTACAACCAATTTGACCTTGGAGTTTTACACACTTTTACGCAAAAATTCCAAACTTTTGCTTTGACCATACGTTTTCAACGATATGTGCTAGGACTTTACAAATAGAAATAATGACATGATCGACTAAGAGTTCATTTGTATTTGCAAAGTTAGTGTCTTAGAAAATTTCAGATGAAAGGGGATGTTACAGCAACCATTTGCCAGGTTTCTGTGGGCTAAAAAGTGTGGAAAAAGATTTTTTAAACGAATTTATAGATATCTGAGAAGATTGAACTTTATTCACTCAGATTTAAATTTTGGGGGATTTTTTTTAAAATCCTTATAAGAACGTTCTCGATGTGTATGGTATTTCCCTTATATACAAGAAAAAGTATAGTACCTTAAATAAGGTCGTTAAAAAGTATGTATTTTAAAGCAGAATGCATACAGATATATGAAAGTTTAACTGTAAGAGCTAAGGGAATTGAGATATTCAGTTAAATTACGTTGCTGTTCTTGCTTCTAAACTATGTTTTTGGATTTGTAAAATTTTTCAAAAATATGAATTCAAATGGTTAACAGTTCTTATTTCGGGGGCCTCCCTACAAGTTTATGGTTAAAAGAAACATGAAGGATATCGAGATAACGAAAAGGATTCAATTTCAAAGTCCATTAAACAATACAAAATAGGAGCAGAGCAAACACGGACCTACAAAACAGCAGGTGGGATCAGGTGCCACGGAGGAGTGAGCATAGCTTGCTGACCGATCAGACCCGCCGTGTGCTCCTTGTCATAATCGGGAAATAACGGAAAAATCCGTCGTCAATTCAGTGTATAAAGGAATAACAATTATTAGGAAAAAGGTCAGTCAGTATTTGACTCAATGATAAATTGTATTTGCTGACAAAATTATTGTATCGACCATAGAACTTTCGAAATGATGACTAGTACTTTAAACTGCTGATATTCTTGTTTTATCAACTTATTTGTCAATAATTTACCTCGTTTAAGAAATTGTTCGTAGGTAGAGCATGCTCTTGAGTATCGAATGAATTGAGATATATAAACTCCATATGCAGGTGATGAAGGTATATTGCTGCATAAGAAGGGGGGTTGACGAAAGAAAAGTTAAGGTCACCAAGTTTATCATAGAGCTTGGTTGATAGATTACCATTAAAGTCTTTTTCAAGTAAAATATCTAAATATGAGACAGATGTGTCAGACTCTATGGTATGGAGTTGAAGGTCACTGCAAGTATTTTCTTTTTACACGTACAAGATTTTGAACAAATTCTGCTTCATATGAATACAAAAATATGTCTGCTAATAACAAGGCCCAATTGGTCCACTGGATTGTTGGAAGACATTGTCAACAAAAACCACATGGAAATTGTCAATCAGATATTCAAGAATTTTTTATTTATCAACTTCAGAGCATTTGTGAGTATAATTAGAATTTTTATCATAGAGCTTGGTTGATAGATTCCCATACGAAAATGTGTAGTTGACCGTCAACTAGCCGTCAACTAACCGTCAACAATTACCATTAACGTCTTTTTCAAGTAAAATATCCAAGTATGAAACAGATATGTCGAACTCCGTGGTATCTTTTATCTCTAGCTCACCAGAATCTATCGTGTCATTTTTGGAACAAAACCTTTGAATGATAAAAAAAACACCCAATATACTAGTAATGATAAATTTATGCTCCTCAATGAATTACTAGTAATATTCATTGGGATTCTGCAAGCCAAAAAAAAATCCATACAGATACATTGATTATGATGCTACTCTTAAGATATGCAATCAATTAATGTTGGGAAGGAGTAAAGTACATTCCCCCTCCTTACATTTGAAAGTATAAATAATACCAGGAGACACAGATATAAAGTTTTATTGTATAAAAAAGTAGGGGGTCAAATTTCTATGGGGGTCATTTTGCAACGTGTGTGGAGTCGTAGAATCATTGGTCTGGAATGTTTTTCTACGGTCGAAAAATGACCCTACTCCTCGTTGAATATTGACCCTGGGTCATTTTTCTACGTAGAAAAATGACCCCCTGGTCAATATTCTACGGGGGTCACTTTTCGTCGTTACACCGGCTAAACCTTCAAATTCAGATCTTTACTGAGCACTAGAGTTTTTGAACATTTGATATTAAACGTCTAGATTAGTAGTTACGAAACTCTCGTAAATATTCAATATTGTTCTTCAACAAAATGTTTTACTTCTTACTGACCCTGTTTGCGTGAAATACTAAGATAACAAAATATTAGAATAAAAAAGATAATTCTGGCCTAAGAATTGTTCCACTCAATTACAAACATAAAAAACTATCTGGGGAAAAACAAAATGTGGAGACCGTGAACGCCGATGTCTGTCAGAGAGTTTTATTACTATTATATCTGCAGTACCAGATTGTGTATCAAACAAATGGAGGGACAGGACTTGACCCAAAAATCTTTGTAAAAGTTTCTGTTTTGTGATACCTAAGTTCAACAAATCTTTGTATTCCAAACACTGGTTTTATATAACTTTGTAAAGCAACATCAAAGATCCTTATTGAAAACCGTTACATTTGAAATTTATTCCAAAACTCGATCTAAAATCTTTCCCTTTACTGGAGTATTCAATGTCATATTTTTGTGAAAAAAAATCATCATCATAATGTAAGTTTTATGTTATAAAAGTATATATTATGTATTTACCTCCACCTTGTATATTAATCATTTTAAATATATACGCTTATGCATACCTTTTTATTGATTTTGATGGTCTCAATCTCACTGATTGTTCTATAATTCTAGAGAAAATTATTTACACAGGTTCAAATCAAAAAGAAATAATTATTTCTTGGAAGTTGAAATGGACTTAAACAAAAGGAATGCGTGTTTAAATGCAGTTTGTACCTTTTGAAAAATTTACAATATGATACCAACCTGTTGAGTTGATGAAGACAAAATTAATGTACCCAGTGCATGTGAATACATGCTTTTTTGTCGTTTTATTGCTTGCGGCGCTAGAGCCTTAATACCATTAACTCTTAGAATAATCAGCGTCAACTTCACAATCGGTAAAACACAAATGTTTCCAGACGTAAAACAGACGCTTGCCTCGTGCAGCCAAAAACCGAAAACAACCACTTGTTTTAGCTCCGGTAGAGATACTTTGATGTTGAACTTATGACCTTAAATTAATTACGTCGAATTGCAATGTTGATCAGTAATAAACTATACCTTTAAAAAGGTTGCAAAATGCCGACAGTTATTTCCAAAGTTAATTCAGATTTATCGAGTCTAATTAAGAAATTTGTTAATAGAATAATACGGAAGAAGAATGCTTTATCGGAATTTTTAAAATTCAATTTTAGTCGTCTTTTTTTGGAAAATTTGTGCAATCTGACTTAATAGTCATTTTGCATTACTTGGTCAGACTTTGTAATAAATAGCGAAAGGTTAGGTCATGCAGATGCTTTGAGAAAACAAGAGAATTAAAAAAAAAACATTGGTCGGTTTTGATTATAAGAAATTAAATAATATAATTTAAAACAATGATGAAAAGTTTCGATAATTTTCTTGGTCAATACAAAGAAATTTCTGTATGAAATATGGAATTGAACGAAATTTGATCATTTCAATAATCCTGTAAACATGAAAACAGAATCTGGAAACACCGGTGGTGGGATACGAGCATGAGCCTGTTTTACGACTAAGACCAGAATTTTATTATGCTAGTTACTTTCTATTTTACATTAAATAGGACACGGTTTTAAACCATTCACAGTCATATTCTAATTCATATTCATATTTCAAAAGGTATGTAGAAAGATACTTTTACGGTGGCAATTTTAAACAGAATCATTGGTTTTGCAAAATTAAACGATCAAATTAAGTTTTTTGGACTTAGTTGTGAGTTTTTTGTATAACGGGCCTAGGAGAAGAAAGCATTACCTGTCGACCAGGCACACTCGCTGTGAGTCCTCTTTGTTGATCAGATGGAGTGTATTCCATGGTCCAAAATTATTTTTTTTTAAAATAGAAAATTAAGACGTTTGGTAGATGAATAAAATGGCATTCCTCAATCAACTGTTCGTAGATTCTGTTGTCGTTATCATGACTCTATTTGTAAATACAAACTTATGTTGTCTGAAATGTGCCATTTGTGAGTTCATTACGTTTATAATCAATTTTACTATGGAGTACTCCGTATAACTGATCAATGCCACACGCCTTACGAAAGTGTGACTGGTCGATAAGGGATGCTCTCTCCTCTGAGGTACCTGATTCAAGGGGTCCTTGTTTGATCTGATCACGATTCCCTCTATTTATCGGATTTATTAGAGTGAAAACTATTTTTTTTTTATCTTAGTCTGACACATTTGTTTCATATTTGGCCGTTAATGGTAATCTAACAACCAAGCTCTCTGATAAACGTGATGACTTTTACTTTTCATTCGTCAACTTCCCTTACTTATTCAGCAATACACTTTCGTTACCTGCATATGGAGTTTATATCTCTCAGTTGATTCGATATACGCAAGAGCATGCTCTACGTATGTACAATTTCTCAAAGGAAGTAACCTACTGACAAACCAGTTGATGAAATAAGAATATCAGCAGTCTCGTTTAATGTCATCATTTCGTAAGTTCTAAGGTCATACAATGACCTTATCAGCAAATACAATTTGTCGTTGAGTCAAATGCTGACTAACGTTTTTCATACTACATGCAATTGTTAGTCCATTTACAAATTGTAAATTGAACGAATTGACGACGGATTTTTCTATTATTTCCGATCATGACAAGGAACATTGCAAAAAGTATTGTACTTTTTGTTTATCCTCGTGCTCATGCATGCTATAATTTGTATTAAGAGTTTTCGTCATCGTTTACATTTATATCCCTGTATAGAATTGAAAATTTGTAAAGAAATTGATAAACTCAGAATTCTCGATTCGTTACAAATCAGCAATTTGTAAGCTTTTTATGTTTTATTCATGTACATTTGTTTAGAAGTACCATAATAAAGGTTATGGAATAATCGCATGGGAATTCTAAAATAAAATTAACCTAGATTACAAACCAGAAAGTCTTCTCTTTGCGGTCGGTAGTTAACTTATTTATGTAAATTAATTTGTTGAGAAAATGATATCAGTTAAAATCTAATTCAAAAAGAAGAGTAATTTGTCTTCATAAAATTCTGAAAGATAAAAGTCCTCAAAATAATTCAATCTTCAAGACATAGAAATACACGATAAGTTTGACTCCGAGACTGACGTTTTGAAGATTATTTATTTCTTTGATTCTATGAGAAAAGAAATAATATATGGAGCAGAATATTTTCCTTGAGATCTATTTTATCATTTTGTCAGATTTTCATGTGACGATAAATAGGTTAGTTATTGCAATTCTCATTTTAAGTTAAAAATCCGCTTCCAAACAAATTTCAAAACATCACTGAAAATGAAAGTCATTGAGTTTTTTTAAAAGAACTGAATCATGCCTGAAAGCAATTTCTTCTATTTCTCTACAGTTACAACATTATGTATTATATTGTTCCTAGTATCAACTTTAAAATATCGTTCAAGAACACTTCTCTAAATTTAAAGCATCACATAAGTGCTACACAGAATTTAGCACGAAACCATCAAAAGAACGTCTAAAATGTTAGGAGACCCATTCCGAGATATGAATTATCATGCAGTTAGAAATATTCAGATAGATAAACCTTATGTACAGAACTTTCACATTGATTGATTGATTGTATGAACCAACTGAGTTCGATCTTTCCAGTCGTAATATTGAAGAATGAAGAGATTGCTTTTGAATTAGCGAGAAGTGTAATCTTAGGAACATTAGGGACACCAATGACTATTTGATTGAATTTCCCCTTTTCATTTTCATGCTCAAATAGCCTAGCAGGCCGGGGATAATGATGAAACACATTTTTATTAATTCCATCCCTGCTTGCTTTGGATAAAACCAATATACAAACAGCAGTGGATCTCCTTAATGGAAACCAAACCTTGTTCACAAGCGACATGTCAAGTTTTGTTGAAAAAAGTCTAAGATATAAATACCTATAGATGTAATGAATAAATCTTTGACAAGTACATGAAACGTATGGAAATAATGAACAGTATTCAAGATCAGAAGTCCATAAGACAATACAAAACATGAGCAGAGCAAACACGGACCTCCAAAATATCAGAGGTGGAATCAGGTGCCGTGGAGAAGTGAGCATCCCCTGCCGACCGGTCACACCCGCAGTGAGGTCCTAACGGGAAATAACGGAAAAATCCGTCGTCAATTCAGTTTGTAAATAATGAACTAACAATACGTATGAAAAACGTCTGTCAGCATTTGACTCAATGATAAATTGTACTTGCTGACAAGGTCATTGTATAGACCATAGAACTTGTTAATAATCAACTTCGTTTTCGGCATTGTTCATTCGTATCGGATGATCTTGTGTATCGAATTAACTGACGGAATTAAACCCCGTATGCAGGCGATATAAGTATAATGCTGCATATGTAAGGGAAGTTGACGATAGAAAGCTAGTCATCACATTTATCATGGTTGTTAGATTAGCATTAACGTCTTTTCCAAGTAAAATATCCAAATATTAAACAGATGTGTCAGACTCTTTGGTATTTTTTATCTCAAGCTCACCGTGATATATCGTATCGACATAAGAATGGAAATTACCATTGTTAATTGACAATACGTCGTCGATATACCTAAATGTCGAACTGAGGGCCACAACAAGTGGTTTCTTTTTTTTCACGTATAAAATTTTGGACAAATTCTGCTTCAAATGAATACAAAAAAGGTCTGTTAATAACGGCGCAATTGGTGCGCGCAATTGGTACCATGGGAATTCCAATAGATTGTTTGAAGACCTGGTCTCCAAAAACAACATAGATATTGTCAATCAGAAACTCAAGCATCTTTTTGATGTCAACTTCAGAGTTCTTGTCTGTACAATCAGAATGTTTTTAAACAAAATAATTTTGCATATGGCCAATGACAAGGTAAGTAAATTTACGAGTTCCATTTGACAAGTGCATGTTAAAATATATAAATGTGCTATGGTTTTCTGAAAAATGTGATAGAATTTTTATATGTCCTAATTGTGTCCCATTTTTGAGACCTTTTTCTATTCAGATAGGGCAGAATTTTTCAAATAAAATATTTGGATGTAAGGAACAGCATTCGAGCCAAAAATTCCATAAAACGATACAGAATAGGAGCAGAGCAAACACGGACCTCCAGAACATCAGAGGTGGAATCAGGTGCCATGTAGCAGTAAGCATCCCCTGCTGACAAGTCACACCCGCCGTGTGCTCCTTGTCATGATCAGGAAATAACGGAAAAATCCGTCGTCAATTCAGTGTATAAATAATGGCCTAACAAAAAGTATAAAAAAAAAACGTCTGTCAGCATTTGACTCAATGATAATGCTGACAAGGTCATTGTATCGACGATAGAACTTACGAAACGATGACTTTAAACGAGACTGCTGATATTCTTGTTTCAGCAAAGGTGTCTCCATATGAGTGAAGAATTCTCGAGAGGGACGTTAACAATCAATCCTTGTAAAAATTGTTAATATGTACAGCATGCTCTTGCGTATCGAATCAACTGAGAAATATATGACATGTATATGTATGACATGATATGTATTCTCCTGTAATATTTAACTTTTGGATATATCGAAGTCGTATTTATCAAATAACAATGTTCATTTTCATTCCTAGTTTGGTACGATATATCCCTACGAACCCGACCAAAAACGCACCACAGAGTCTGTTTCATACTTGTATATTCTTTACTAGAAAAAGACATTAATGACATTAATGCCAAACAAAAAATATTTTTAAACTGACAGAGTGTACTGACAAATATGTTGATTTTATAATTGTGTAACCTTTCTTTTCTGAATTAAATGTTTCGCGCAAATTCTTGATACATATTTGCTTGCGAATACTAAATTGTAGGTAGACTAACTCTCACTAACGTTTTTTTAAAACAATTTTTTTGTTCATTATCTTCATATTGAACTAACTAAACATTTATCCATAAACTCAATCAAAACCAAACGTGAACTGGGGATGTATAGTTTTCCATGGCACCTGATCCTATTTCTGAGGTTTTCAAGTGTACGTATTTACTCTGTTTAAAATCATATTATTATTTATTTAGATTTTTGAGCAAGATCGCTTTCTTCATATTTTATATGTACATTTACAAACAAAAATTTATAAAAAATGATATTATATGCTCTCTCCCTCTCTCTCCCTCTCTCTCTCTTAAATACGACATTTACCATTCCTGGGTCAATAGGTCATTCATGCAGCTTTCCATCAAATATTTTTTTCTACAAGTAATTAGAACTGACATACTGACACACGACTAGTGCACTGTTTGAGAGGAAGTGTAACTTTTCTCCCGGTATGATCTTATATTTCTTCATATCCAGGATGCTTTAAGAATTTCTTGGGACTTGTTGTCTGACGTCAAGGTGTCATACACTACTAGATTTAGTCAAGGCCTGTAAGAGAAGCCGTTCTATGGCCTTTTTATGATTTAACATAAGAAAACATGATTAAAACATGAACAAAAACATAGTATTGGATGCTAAAACAGATTAATAGTGAAATGTATTAATGAAACGTAGATAAAATTCTTTTATAAAAGGGAAAATTAATTTTCAAACGTTTGTCTACGTCATGTAAGATATACTATTTTTTCAGAAAAACCAGTATTTTGTTTTCATAATAAGCTTCTTATATATAAAAAAAAAATTTAGAAATCTTCTGTGTATTTGAACAAGTTTCAACGGTCTGACCTACCTACCTACCTAGTCCTTGTTGCACCCGAAGGCACATAGGGCAAGGACTAGGGATTTCCATTCCTCTCTATTCTTTGCAATCTTCTCCACCTCTCCCCAGGTGAGATTTATCTCCTTTAGTTCTTTCTCCACAACGGTCTGACAGCCATTTATATTGGAAAATTCAATACCACTTGAATTTGGTGTTTATGTCCCTAAATGATGATCGAGATGCGCAAGGGCCTGCTCTACGTAAACATAATTCGTCAAACGAGAAACGAGATAAATAAATTGATGAAACAAGGTCTTCAACAGACTATTGGGCTTATTTTTTGTTTATTTTTCATCAGCTTTGTAAAATGTAGAGGGAAATTGATAGAATTCGAATTTACAATAAAAATAATGAATGTCTTAACGTTCTAAACATGATATATATATGCTGCAAGGCATTTAAATAGTTTCTCAATCAGTTTTCTGACTTTTCTAGAATCAGAATCATGAAATAAACAAATGTCTATGAATATCATCTTTGGTTCATAGAAATCTAGGTCACTGGATGTAACAGTAATCCACTGGCGGCCATATTCCAGCTAATCAGCTGATTAATCTCTCTAGACATACGCTTCTGAGCAAAATTGGTGTTATGGAGTGGTGCCTTTTTAATTAATCGATTTTTAATAATTGCATTAATTATGAAACACAATCGAAGTTAATAAATCTTATCTCCTGTGGCATATAAAATCAATGCATTGCTAGTTGTAGACTCGGTCGAGAACCACTAATGAAATAAAACAAAATAATTAAGAGAGGGTATGTTGTTATCATAGTGAAAATACTTGACAGAATGCCTTTATAACAGATGCAGAAGCTTTTAATGGAATGTTACTTTTCCAAAAAATTTAAATGTTCAGTTTTATTATTTTAATTTTACATTTTATGTATTCATAATTGTAATTGTTTAAATCAAAAAGAGGCCAGTTGGCGGCCTTCTTTTAAAGGTATAACATAATCCTAACGACACGTACCTGTTCTGTCGAAGTGAGATCTTTGGTAAAATTAATTATTCTTAACTTGACATGCATCTGATATTTGTTTTACATCTTGGCTACTTTTTCTGGTGTTTAAAGTCAGCATCTCAAAAAATCAGTAAACAAACAATATCTCTCTCTCTCCCTCCCCCCCTCTCTCTCTCTCTGTAAATGCCGGGTTAATCAGAGAGTAGGACATTTGAGTCACATCAGGAGCATTTCATAGAACAAGAAGTTGATTTATGCTTCATTATTGTGATTGCTAAAGACAACGGAACGAATAATGGCGAGTTTTAATTACAAATATCACGATTACAGACCATTTCCCTAATCAAGTTGTCGATAATCCATTGCCCTTTGTACTACAAACAAATGATGCTCATGCATCTGACGGTTACTTTAGCTAACCACCTGTAACATAGAATTATCCACTCGTCACAGAATTCCCGATCAAACAGGAAGGTAAGCGACACAGCGCATGAATCGGATATTGGATAACAGAATTAGATAAAAGGTTGATGCTGAATTACACATTTACAACATAAAATTGTTTAGTGCTATTTATTTAAACATTGACGAGGGTGAAAACTTTAAAAATGACCCCACAAGTTTGTTTTAAAAATGTTGATTTACATTTAGCATCAAATAATTACTTCAATATTATTGTACATCAAGGTTTAAGAAAAAGTCTTAAATATAAATTACACGAAGACTACCATGTCAATTTCAAAAGTCCCTGTCCACTGACGTCAAAAACAAAGACAACCGCAGAAGATCTACATACTTGTACATATTAGGCCCCCTTAACCCTTGGTCTTTCGCTTGGCGAAATTTACATTCTGATTGATTTATCAAGAAATCAACTCAACTAACTTTCAGAGACTTATCACAGAGAAAAACAAATGGAATTGGAAAATATTGAAAGATAGCGGACCAGGTAGAGAAAATGCTGTTTTATCCTAAGAATAGATAAACAACACTGAGCTTTGTAACAAAATTGGCTTTAATTGTTTGTAAATCAATATTATTACAGAGATTTGTGAAAATGCATAATTTAAATTCGACACCTGGAACACAAACAAAAACTATTTCTTTTCAAATTATAAAATTCATTTAAATCACATTTCACTTCTAAATAATTTTAACATTCCAGTCAAAAAAATCATTAAAATTTGAAAATTTGAAAAAATGCAGTAAATTTTCTAAGAAGTTAGCATCATTATACATCATTATACATAGCAAATTTTGTGGTTGAAACCGTGATTTCCTCAGAAAATACAATTTATCACATGCTCAGTCATGCACACTGACGTTTTTCATACTAATTGTTAGCCCATTATTTACATACTGAGTAGTTGCCCGCGTGGCGCAGTGGCTGAAGCGTCTGCTCTAGAGTTGCAAAGTAAGGAGTTGATCCTCTTATGTCGCCACTTGGTATCTCAAGGTGTGGCGAGAAAACTGGTCCTTAAAACCATATAAACCAAGGTCCTTGGTCTCAGTGCCAAGTATAGGACAACATTCCACTGGCAAGTGGTAGCGTCTTCATAAATGATTGAAAAATTCTTGAGAGCGACATTTAAAAAACAAACAAGAAAATTTTATATTTCCCGAATTGACAAGGAGCACACGGCGGGTGTTACCCGACGACGACAGGAGATGTTCACCCCTCCACGTCATCTGATCCAACGTCTTATGCTTTAGAGGTTCGTCTTTGCTCTGCTTTGCATGATTTGTTTTGTTTGAATGGACATTTGAGTTTGAATACTGTTCGTTATCTTCATATATTTCATTCAAGAAGTTGTGTTATAAATAATAAAGATTCTCCAGATCGAAACTCTAAAGAACATTTTAGAAAATATGATTTTTTTCTTCCAAAATCAGTTATAACAGCTAATGATTCTGCTGACAAAAAATCGATATGAAAGGACATTCCACGATCTCGTTTAACGTCTGCTTTTCAGAAAATTTATGGTTGTTCCAGTGCTTTTGTATGCAAATCTTTACGTCTTTTTCTGACTGACAAGTTAAGCCTATGTTTTTTACACAAAATTTTGAAGAAAGATTTTCTTTTTTAAACCTGACCATTACTGAGCCAACTAATCCTTAACGACTGGTATAGTTTACAGGTCTTATGGTCACCTTTCGTTCACTTCACTTCACCTTTTCTCTTAAATGATTTCATAATACATTGCACATAAAACTTTCATAACGATACGTTGCTTGACAGTCAATAAAACTAATTCATTTCCCTACCATCATCTTACATAACGTGCATTGTCAGTCTTTGAAGGCGAAATAATTTGGTGAACTTATTCATAAAATTGTTTTCTCCTTATCTTCAGAGAGCATGTACCTTCCAATTTTCCCACATTCTTTTACTCTTTTTGGCAACAAATGTATCAATCACTGGCATGAACAATCAAATAACGTATCAATGTATATATGCACTTGAGTTACATTTCCAAACGACAAGAAACATTAAGTGTAACAGCACATTTCGTTAATGCTTCAATGGCTCTTAAGAAAAAGGTTTCAACATGCACTTTATGACAATAGCGCAATTTTCATCACAATACTCACACTGAATTCCTGCTTTCAACACAACAGCTGTTTTTCTATCAATGCATTTTCTCGTATGAAATTGCCAACTGCTGTTGAAGAAACAAAAGTATGCTTAATAAGAAACTGTCATTTTTAAAATGGAATAATAGAAACTATGTCAAAAGTGTTTTTAAAAACCTTATTTCTTCTTTATTGTTCATAAGCTAGTAACCAATTTATTGTTTGTTTTGGGTTTTTTTTTCATTTTGTATGCTTACGTGTATTTTAATTTTAAGTGTCTTTATTATAATGCGCTATATAAATTCTTGTATTGTCTGGTATTGAAAGCTGCTTTGATATTTGTGTTTTAAAAAAATTTTGATTGTACCCACAAGTGCTCTAAGTTGATAAATAAGAAATTCTTGAATATCTGATTGACAATCTCCATGCATGTGGTTTTTGTTGTCAATGTCTTCCAACAATCTATTGGATTGTTATTAGCAGACATATTTTTGTATTCATATGAAGCAGAATTTGTTCAAAATCTTGTACGTGTAAAAAGAAAACACTTGCTGTGACCTTCAACTCCAAACCATAGAGTCTGACACATCTGTCTCATATTTAGATATCTTACTTGAAAAAGACATTAATGATAATCTAACAACCAAGCATTATGATAAATGTGATGACTAACTTTTCAATCGTCAACTTCCCTTACATATGAAGCAATATACCCTCATCTCCTGCATACGGAGTTTATATTTCTCAGTTAATTCGATACGCAAGATCTTGCTCTCCGTATGAACAATGTCTAAAACGAGGTGAATTATTGACGAACAAGTTGATGAAACAAGAATATCAGTAGACACGTTTAAAGTCAACATTTCGTAAATTCTATATTCGATACAATGACCTTGTCAGCGAATTTAATTTATCATTTAGTCAAATGCTGACTGACGTTTTTCATTCTTATTGTTAGGCCATTATATACACACTGAATTGTTGAAGGATTTTTCCCGTTATTTCCCGATCATGAAAAGAAGCACACGGCGGGTGTGATCGGTCGACAAGGGATGCCCCCACCCTCCATGGCACCTGATCCCTTCTCTGATGTTTTGGAGGTCCGCGTTTGCTCTGCTCCAAATTTGTATTGTTTGATGGACTTTTGGGCTCAAATATTGTTTGATGGACTATTGTTCGTTATCTCCACAAACTAGTATTCATTCAATTAATATTTACGATGAAGAGTTCTTTTACACATTGGAGTGTTTTGTCGATGAAATGTTCAACAACGTAGACTCCCCCACCTCTTTTAAATTCGAGAGTATTGTCCGTGGATCTCTTATCGATAGGATTGCACTTTGGGGCTTCAAGCTTCTGTTTTCAGACAAATTGTCCTGAGTGTGGATCAATAAGTCCATGTTCCGTGCAAAGTCATAACTTAATTTCATTTTCTACATAACAATAAGGTTCATAATTGATTTATTACTAGTATTAGTTTTAAAGATTTATAGTCTGTGTTACATTTAAAATTCAATCATTTTCTAAACATTTTGAAATATTTTACTACTTATTATTTAAAAATAGTTAAAATACAAGTTGTTTGATCTGTTTACAGGTCTAGAAGCGGAGCTCCAAAACAGAAAATCATTAAGTCTAGTGTTGAAGAGCAATCTTTTATAAATGTTGTATAGCGTTGTGTTAACAATGTACCATTCTCTCTGGTTGATCCATACAAGAAATGTTCACTTTGGGATCCAGGACTGGTTACAATTGAACACCTATGAGGGATACTTACCTGATCCCACCTCTGATGTTTCGGAGGTCTGTGTTTGCTCTGCTCCTAGTTTGCATTGTTAAATGGACTTTTGAGTTTGAATACTGTTCGTTATCTCCATACATTTCATTAGTAAACTGGGACACTTTAAAAGATTATTATATTTATATTTCTGAATAAGGTGAACTTAGAGTTAGAAAAAACAATATTTGAATTTTTATGTTTACAAGAAATCAAATATAAAATTCAACGTAGATGTGTGGAATGAGTGTAAAATAAATTGTTACAGTTACTGGATTAAACCTTCAATAATTCAACTTCATTAAATCGTCATTACAAGTTTTATCTATAAAAGGCGTGTCATTTGCATGAACCGATGTTTTTCATAAAAATTATTTTATGGTTAAACATTAATCAAAGCATGACTATCTCGGTAATGGCTGTTCTGGCTGCCTAGCTATAGTTGTTATTTGTATTTTATATTGATAGTAAAAAATTTATAACACCACCGTCCTTTATAGTGCATTGAACTGCATGTTTGTGGTGTTATCTTAATCTCGTTTTATTTCTACGGGCACCTGCACAGAGGAAAACTTAGTAGATATAAGCTTTGTCACAACTACAGATTCAAGTGCATTTTCACTATTTTCAGTCCACCCATAATTTTCTACATCAAAGTTTAATTTTCTTATCATAACATTGGTTAGAAAGAGTTCGGTCACATAGTACAGGCGAATTAAACATTATTATTATTCGGGTGATACCTTTTATTTCTTGTTTGTACATAAAGCCGATCTTGAATTGTAGATGTACTCACTAAACCTCAGAAAAAATGACAAACAGCATGTACGAAGGGCATTTCAAAAGTTCTGGCAACTGTTTGATAAAAATTTAACCGTTTTACGGAAAGTATTGAGTTTGATATCATTGGAAACATCAGAAAAATATACACATATTGTGACGTCACTTTATAATTTTTATATCGTAATAACTCCGAAAATGACGTCACAATATTGAATGTATAGCATACTGACTATAAAAAATGACGTAACAAAAGAAAAATTTGATCAAATTAAAATTTTCAAGACAACTTTTGCTCATAACTCGGACGCAAGCTAACGGAAGCAAATGCAAGTTGGTGGAATGTTTACATAGACTACAATCTATCATATGGTGTTCTATTTCAGAGATCTTTTTGTTCTGAAATGGTTTTAGCGGGTGTCAAACTTAGCATGTTTTTGTCGAATCCTCAACTATTGGAAAAAAATCATGTCAAAGTCAATCAAAGAAAAATAGTCGATTGTGTTATTTGATGGCATAAATTAATTTGTTGGAAATGAAGAAGAGAAGTTAAGTTTAGTGTGCCCTATGTGGCGGTGGTGCAGTAAATAAACAAATTTTAGTTGGAAAATAAGTATTTTACATGTCTGTGTAACCTATATTTATATTTTGTATTCAAAAGTCAAAAGTATTAGTGATTTTAGTTGAATTAATATGAAAAAATAAGTGTCATTTAGAACATTTTATTCGTAAACATATATAAAAAAAAATTGGAATATACTTCAGTTTTGTTTTGTTTTTATAAAAGACCGAATATCCAGCCATATCATGTAAATAAAAATCTTGCATGAATGTCGATGATAGCACAAGCCGACATAAACCGTGCTCGTAAACAAACCATACAATAAATAATGGAATTGCTAATAAACAGTATCATAGTCCTACTCTTCTTCTTTTCATATAAAAAATTTCTTTACAATATTTTTTCAAATAAGCCTTTGGCAGCACTTTTACGATCGACTCATATGGATAAAAAACGCAACTTTTCAGTATGCTAAACATTCTATATTGTGACGTCATTTTCACGTCATAAAAATTACAAAGTGACGTCACAATACATGTATATTTTTCTGATCTTTCCAATGATATCAAACTCAATACTTTCCGTAAAACGGTTAAATTTTTATCAAACAGTTGCCAGAACTTTTGAAATGCCCCTCGTACAAACACAAGAACCCTGCAAAAAATCATTCTTAAAATGTCATTATTTCTTAATTAATAAATGAATACAGGCGCTTATAAATATACAGTTTCTATGTTGTATTTTGTGCATGATTTTAGTGTAGCATATATAAAACATTGTTTTTTCAAAATTAAGATTATCTAACCAGAGAAATGTACATTAACTACTTTTTTTAAAAACCTAAACAATATATAAAGATAGGTCGACAAACAGTTCGAATTAAGAGAAATGAATGAACAAAGGAATTCAAAAAAAAAATCGAATTGAGCCTGTTGATGATTAAACATACATTCTTTTAATATTATGTGGAGTAGTAACAATACAAAGAAAGAAATCTCAACACAAAATACCACCAATTTTGCCCAACGGTAATACACAAAAAATATGAAAAAAACATATCATACCGTTAAACTTTACCTGATTTATGTAGCAATATACAACAGAGTCTGGACATTTACTTGAAAAAGACGTGAGTGAATGGTAATCTAACAACCAAGCTTTATGGTAAATATGACGACGGTCAATTCCCCTTGCTTATGCAGCAATGTACCTTAATCACGTGCATACGGTGTTTATACTCTCAGTTAATTCGATCTTTAAGAGCATGATCTACGTAAGAACAATTTCTTAAACGAGGTAAATTATTAAAACAAATTGAGGAAACAAGAATATCAGTTGTCTCGTTTAAAGTCATCATTTCATAAGTTCTATGCTCAATACAATGACCTTGTCATCAAATACAATTTAACAATACATGTACGTCAAAAGTTGACTGAGGTTTTTCATACTAATTGTTAGGCTTTTACACACATTAAATTGACGACAGATTTTTCCGTTATTTCGCGATCATGACAATAAGCACACAGTGGGTGTGAGTTCGTCTCACTCCTGCAAGGCACCTGATCCCACCTCTGATGTTCTGGAGGTCCGTGTTCGCTCTCCTTCAATTTTGTATGTTTATGCACATTTTAGCTTAAATACTGTTCATTATCTTCATATTATATTTCATTAATGGATTTTTGGGCTTGAATACTGTTTGTTATCTGTATATTTCATCATTTAGACTATCAATTAAAATTTACAAATTTGCATATCAGTGTTTGTTATCTTTATCTTCTTGATACGTATTTATTTAATGTCTCTTCATTTTTGCATCCAATATACATATGTCAATTGATATTAATCACATGACTTGGTAAGATATATAAAATTTGGCAGTGAAGTCCATAAGCTCCCGTAGGATCACAAGATGTTCATTTTTCACGAAATATTTTAATCTCGGGAGTCATTCATTTACAACAACCGCGATACTGGAGTGGATCTTTGTATCTTATGAAATAGACTTTGATGTAAGCTGATCGTGCTTTCTAAAGCGTCAAATGATCTTCCAGGGATTGGTTCCTAGACAGAAGCCAATAACTTCGACGTCGTGGGTCCTCCGCTACAAGTATCTGTAACAAGAGAAATAATAACGGGCACCTGCTAAACAACATTGAATTGTCATACTTCTCTCTTAAATATCTTTTTTTATGCCTCTATCAAAGCTTTGAGTTAATTTTAAAAATAAATTTATTCTTTCATTCAGAATTATAAACCCTATAATTTTAGACGTTGTAGGAAATTTTCAAAATAATAATTAAAGACATGCATGAAAGCAACAAAAGAAAAATTTTATTGTCCTAAGTGGTGGAAAAGATAAACCAAGTTTTTAGATTTGTTGCTAATTATACTTTTAATATTACAATGAATTCTAGCAATTTGTATACGTTTAAAAAAGTCTTATCCTTCAAAAGGCCAGATTTTTATAGATAAATTTGTATACACACATATTACCGAAAAAAAACAAGATGTTGCAGTAGAATAAAAAAAATAACCCGATCTGCTATTGGGAAACAAGTTGATGAAACAAGAATATAAACAGCACAGCATTATTTTGCAAGTTCAGTGGTCGATAAAATGCCCTTGTCAGCAAGTTCAATCTATCATTATGTCGAAAGCTTACTGACCCTTTTTATACCCTTTACACTCTGCATTGTCTACTGAATTTTTGATTGTTCGATCATGGCGAGGAAAACACGGCGAATCTGACCGGCCAACGGGAGATGCTTACTCCTCCATGCTTGGTACTTGATTTAACCTCTGATGTGTTTAGGGTTCCGGTGTTTGCTCTTCCCTCGAGTTGTATTGTTTTAACGTACTTTTGAGTTTGAATACTTTTCGTTATCTAGTAAAGAAGAAAACACTTGCTGTGTCGACATTTAGATATATAACGACGACGTTGACAATTAACAATGGTCATTTCCATTCTTATGTCAATACGATATATCCCAGTGAGCTTGAGATGGAAGATACCGCAGAGTCTGACATATCTGTTTCATATTTTGATATTTTACTTAATGGTAATCTAACAACCAACCTCTATGATAAACGTGATGACTTTAACTTTTCAATCGTCAACTTCCCTTACTTATGCAGTGATATACCTTCATCACCTGCATACAAGGTTTATATCTCTCAGTTCACACGATAAACATGAGCATGATCTACGTATGAACAATTTATAAAAAGAGAATAATTATTGACAAACAAGTTGATGAAACAAGAATTTCAGCAGTCTCATTTCTCATCATTATATCATTTCGTACGATCTATGGCGGATACAATGAACTTGTAGGCAAATAAAATTTATCATTATGTCAAATGCTGACTGATGTTTTTCATACAAATTCTTAGTTCATTATTTATACACTGAATTGACAACGGATTTTCCCGTTATTTCCCGATCATGACACGAAGGATGTGACCGGTCGGCAAGAGATGTTCACTCCTCCATGACACCTGGTCCCATGCACCTCTGATGTTTTGGAGGTCTGTGTTTGCTCTGCTCCTATTTGGTTTTGTTTTACGGACTTTTGATCTTAAATACTGTGCGTTATCTCCATATGTTTCATCCGTGAAATCTATGTATCCGTTTTCGTACTAATCGAGTTTTTACTCACTACCGTATTTCATATAAAAATAATAGGAATATTACCCATTGGGATATCCCTATAGTCTATAAACGATCATTACTACTTTTTAAGTCTCTCCTACAGTTTAGTTTTGCAAATTTTAAGTCTATGAGCATGACTGTAAAAAACTCAAAATTTTAAATATTTTTCTTTCGTCAATACCCACACTTTTAATTTCTCGGCATTTCTGAAGTTTTCATACTTTTTGCTGCTAACTAACGCATATTTCACATCACGCATTTCTAAATTGTGCTACGTGTGCATGTATTTATTAAGCCTTTCTGAACTAGCTGTTTTTATACAGGTGTCTATAATAATATCTCATATAAAGCTTGAAACCGCTTAATATGATAAGTTTGTTGATACAACTGCCTTATCTGATCATAAAACTATTATTTTACCCATGTCCTTTGCAGTCAGGAATTATCCATAGATTTAAAAATTTCAGAGGTATCATTGAAAAACACAATTGGTTATTGTTTAGTAATGTGATGGTTTTGCCCTTCTGTTCAATGCATATAATAATAAAATCCTAACTCTTTCAAACAGGATATTTTTACTGGTGATCGGTAGAGTGAAAATATCATCAAAGCAATAAATTCAGTTTCGAACCAAATTAATAAATAGTTTGTCTTTATTAAACGTTTTATCTAAAAGAAATGATCGAAACCAGTCCTGTCCATAAATTATTCTTTGCTAAATTATGGACCATGAAATAGATATAGCTCCAGTGTCATCGAAACGTTGTGATATTGTTGGGTTTTTATTTTATATAAATTTGCATGTTATATGCCTGCGGCTTTTTTTATTCCTTGAACATTTGTCTTGACTTCAGCGTATGAAAATTTTCATTATTGAATGACCCTTGCACAGAAAATACACCAAGAGTTTTATCCTGAATTTAGGTTAGGTAAAACAAGAAAAATATTTCTCTATCTGGTTTAAATGATTACCAATAAAACCATGTGAAGACTATTTAATAAAAGAAAAGCCGAAAGTGTCGTTCTCTTGTTGACAATAAAACGCATTGTTAAGTATGCTAGCTATATAAAACAGGATTAAGCAAAAAGGAATTAAATGTAACTTTAAAAAAAAATGCAAAATCCCTCAAGAAGGGGACTTTCATTCATTTTATTATTTCCATATTTGGGTCAAATATTATTTAACTTTCATCTCCAGATAGCTTAATCAGCTTTATACATGTCTTTTTTTTGTACTTTTCTGTCCTCAACTTCCCAATATTTATATTGAAATAAACCCTTACCACCTCATATGGCTTTTTTTTTTATCTCCCAGTTGATTCATTACGCAATAGCAATCTCTACTTGAGAACACTATCTAACATGAGGCGAGCTATTGACAAACTAGTTGATGAAACAAGTATTTCAGTTTAATTCATAATTTGGCAAGTTCATCTATCATTAAGTCAAATGCTGACTGGCCTTTCTCATAAGTACATGTATATTTCATAAATCTTGCAATGAAATGTTTTAAGTTGTGCAAAGATAAAGAAATCTCAGAACAGATTTTTTGGAAGGTCTCTGTCTCGATTATATCGTTCATAAAATCTGACTGCTACATTGTCTTCTTGAAAAAAAAAACATTTAGACAGCACATTTTCAACATCTGACCAACTTAGACCCACAATACAGGGTACACTTGGGTAGAAACTTCTTTTTCATTTAAATCATGCACATAATTCGTCTAGTGGATGTCTGCAAGTTACGTTTAAGATGCTATTAAATGAAATATATGGAGATAACGAACAGTATATATATTAAAGCTCAAAAGTCCATTCAGACATTAAAAACCAGGAACAGACCAAACGCGGACCTCTGAACATCAGTGGCGGGATTCTATTTTTTTTACTCCATCACAGAATTCTGCTACTAAAGTATAGTGGTGTATTTGTAATGAAAGCAGGATCAAAGCGAGATTCATTGTCAAAGCAATCTAAGAGCTAACTCGGTCTTCATCTGGAAGTGTATGCTTGTGGCGAGTGGATTACACATTAATCAAATTAGTTAGCTACCGAACGTAATTAATCGTGAGACTTCTATAGCATGACAATTAAGGCATTATACAAAAAAAATCTCTGCTACAATCTTTTCACATTAAGCATTATTGCATTGTCCCTATTGCTGAAATGGCGGAAGTGGTTCTCCTGCTATATGGATGCCCGAGAGCGCGGTCGCCAGCAATCCATCTCATTACGTGTAATGATTGTGATCACGATGACACTGTTGATGATTATCCTGATCAATTCAAAATGTTATCTACATTGTGGATCTAGTCTTAGTCAATCTTCATAACATTTTGTATTGTTATCCTCAACTATAAATAGAAACGTATCTTTATTTTATATTATTTTATTTATTTCATATTTATACTTATTCCTTTATATATATTGTAACAGTTTAATGTAATTCTGTGTCAGATTTTATGTAATTTTAACTCTTACTAATTTTTTAATAAGATATTTTTTTAATATAGTTAAATACCTTTGTATTGTTATGATTTAATTTAGCAAATTTCATAATTGTTTTATTTTCTTTTTTTCCAAACCTTAAAATTTCAAATTAAAACTGCAATTCCCAACATCAGATCTGACGTTTTACTTAAAATAAATTGATATTTTCAACTAAATTCAAATTAAGCAAGGTTGCTGTCATACATGATAAATACTAATATATTATGCAGGTAATTCACTATGTATTGTGCGGGTGCATTTTTATCATCACTTAATTAATCAAGACATTCATCTAATTTATTTGCATAATTAATAGTAAAACACACAAAGCTGAATAACTCCTACATGTATTAATCTGTGGTATACGACTGGTCCAATGTATTAAGGACTGGGCAGAAATGGCTAAAATATTCCATAAACTAAACATTTGTTAAAAATTCATTACCATAAAACTTGACAAATAACAATTAAGCAGACCTATTTGGAATTTATATGAAGCAGTATTTATCAAAAATCTTTTACATTAAAAGAAATCTTTTACCGTGGCTTCATGATCAACTCAATCTTTAGATATATCGACAACGTTTTATCAATTTGAAAACAAAAATCATGAAACATATATTTTATCTTTGGAGTTTACTAGAAAACACGTTAATGTTGACATAAAAACAAAATGTGATCTTTTCAGTGGTCAACTTTCCTTTCTTATAATGCAATATAACCTTATCACCAACATATTGTTGATGATGAGGTTTTTATTCCTAAGTTAATTGCAAACGCAGGGCATGATCTACGTATACGAAAATTTCTAAAACGAGGTATATGTACGGTACTCATTCACAAGTTGATAAAATTAGAATATATACAGTTATTTTCAAGTCATCATTTCGCAAGTTCTGTGGTCGATACAATGACCTTCTCAGCAAATACAATTTAAAATTACGTATATTGATGATTGACTGACTTTTTTTTGTATTTATTATTAGACCATTATATAGATAATAATGAATTATCCTCCATGGCACCTGATCCAACCTGTGATGTTTTTTTAGGTCTGTGTTTGCTTTGTACCAATTTTGTATTGTTTAATGAACTTTTGAGTTTGAATAGTGTTCATTATCTCCACACAATGGATTTTTTGTTAACAGTGACAAGGAGCACAGTGGCAGCTCACTCCTTCATGGCACCTAGTTGTTCCCACCTCTTATGTTTTTTAAAGGTCCATGTTTGCTTTGCTCCTGATTTGCATTGTCTGAATGGACTTTTCAGTGAAATATTCTGAATATTTGCAATCAACCTAACTTTAAAGGTCGTATTTATTGTTCTAATGGACTTTTAAGGTTGAATATTGTTCATTATTTCCATATTTTTTGCCAAAAGTGAAAACAGCTTCAAAATATTAGGCTTTGCTTCAAGAGAAACAAAAGCAAGCTGATAAAGAAGTTTGTCAGTTTTCCACATGTCGTCATGATTCCATCTTTGGTTAACATTTGTTTCTATTCAATTTCTATTTTCAGTCAATAAGAAATCCAGTTTAATATTGTAATAGTTCTGCAATTCCTTGATATATGTAGCAAAATCTTCATCAGAGCAAGAATCCAGATTAACTTCCGCCAGTTCCTGAATTGTGAGTGCGCCCTTTACGGCTTCCTCATTACTTAAGTACCTATTAATTAAATAATAAATTGTTTTTTTCGTGTAATCAAATTTGTCTAAAACAGAGATCCAACCATCCATTTTAGGGATCCTTTCCTCCGAAAGAGTTGATTTGACAAACTGAACGATTCTGTACCAGAACTTTATCCACAACAGGGCAAACTTTTGATATCGACCACCACTTAAAGAAAGTCCTGGCCATCCCCACCCAAAGCATGGGAATTTTAAGACGTGGCCCCAGACGTTCATGTCTCTTGCAAAGAAACATGGCATTCGAATTTTGTGAAAACACGATGACATATAGTCTAAAACACTGTTTATACAAGTAATGTCCAGGCGAGAATGGGTGCATTTATCATCATAAACATGAAATAGAAAAGCTGTTTTCAAAACATATGAAGATAAATTCATACACTTTCCTGACAAATTAATTTCTTCAATGAGAAGTGCTTTTAATATTTTGTAACAGTACTTATGGTGTTCATCCATGTTTTTCATTAGCTCAAGCTCCATTCGTGCGAAAGAGATAAACCAGCAGGATGGGTGTGGGGAGTGATCGACGTGACAAGATTTAGTAATGATATGGCAGCCGTGCTTTAAGAGTAGATCCTGAAATTCAGAAGGAAAACCCGGCAGATCATTAACAACTGCAGGGTAGGGATGTTCCAATGCCATCATCAAATCAACACCAATATGTGTTCTCTCAACTTTAACCAAAGTTTCGCTATATTTATCATATTTCAAATCTGATACACCACTCCTTTTAACATACACAAGTGGGAGTTTTTCTTTCTCAATTTTTGTTGGCTTTAAGGTCCCTTCGAGTATGTCCACATGAAAAGAGTTGGACTCTGTAACTTCAGAAATAGTATTCCAGAAACTAGAAATCAAATCTTTTGGATTTCTGAAGTAATTCTCATATCTATTGTAAAATGTTTCAGTATAAAGGCTTACACCAGTACAATAACACATATATGGATGGAGCTTTTCCTTTTGGTCTGTTTTCAGTTGGAGTTTCGTGTACCAGTCCGAACATCCCTTTTGAATATTAATTCTATCAGGTTCTGAAAATATCTGCAAAATGACCATGAAGTCAAATTCATCAAAATTTCTAATTTTTGTTCCTTCATAGAAGCTTCCTGATGAAAGAATATCTGATATTTTAAAGACAGGATTTTTCTCTCCGACTCTCTGCACTATATGTCCCAGCATTTGCCTGATGCCAGGCTCTATTGTCAGTTTTTCAGCTTCGCTCATCGGGATAACACAGCGCTGTCTATAGACGTAGCGAAGAAATGCACGCTGTCTGTTGTCTGGGGATGCTGTAAAAGAGAAAACACTTCAGAAGACTCTTTCATATACAAAGATTAATAAGAAGTTTAGTTTGGAAAGAAAAATAAAATGTTTAAACCATGATACATCGACACATTAAAATTTTGTTAGCTTTGTCGGTATTATTTAATTTTTTCCGAAAGAAAAAACTTAAAATCGACTGCATCATTTTTCTTCTATAATATAATAAATGATGGTTTTTTTCCGTTATTTTCCGATCACGATGTAAACATTTTTATGATGACATTGTCGACTTCATTCTTACCTGACGCCATCCTATATCCGGATATCTAAGAATGGACTCACTAACTATAAAACAGTTTCACAGTTGAATATTTACCAGCTTTATTTTTTTAAGTCTGAAAATTGCGACTTTCTGTTTGAATATCAAACCAGGTCTACAACAACAAACTTTCCGTGTTGTGTAATTTAGATACGACACATGATCATTGTGTACTAGGGTCAGTTGACAAAACATAAAACAAGTGGGTTTTCCAACTTATACTCCCTCCTGGTTATGTTTCAGAGAAAGAAATTCTTTACATGCCATTACTTCATGTTTTACTTTTCATATACAGGTGCATAATCAAGAACGCTATAAGTTTTCTGAAGTAAGCAAAAATGTTTGGATGTTTTTTTTAATAAGGTACACATATATGTGAGTACTTTACTGAACGACCAATCCACTGAATGAATGGCAATTTTTATTGTCCATTGGAAACTCATTTTCCCTTTTTTGATAGATATGAAATATATTTTTGAAATGGGATATATTCTTTTACATTCACAAAATTTGATTTATTACTAGTATGTTTTTTTAACTTGATTGAATATCAATTCAAAGTGACTTGGGTGCTAGGTGTAGAACAAGCACACAAAGAATCTACCTTGCTTTGATGTATTTTACGATATTTACAGAATGCTTAGAGTATTATTATTTTTTCTTGGTGACAAAACATTATTATTAATGTATTATAAACATATCAGGGGCGATCATAAAGTTCGCGAACAAATTGAATATCTTTCATAAAACAAATAAAATTAGATTTCAGTGTTCATTATTTTTTAAAGAAGCCCTCTCTGATTTTTATGCATATCTGCCACCGTCCTATTCCAAGCGGTCACATGACATGCTCCGAATTCGAAGCAGTCTGTTCATAGACGCTAAAATATTTTTCCGAGTCTTATATTTTTTGCCTTGCAAGTGAATTTTTTATAACAAGAACAGTCCATTTGTCAGAAATGACCAAATCTCGGAAAAAGGATGGTTGGATAAGGATATCCTTCGCCAGAAAGAGCACGGTGACCATCACAACCCGACTCATTTGTCTTCGGAAACTTGATTATCCAATATGGATATATGGGGCTGTTCTTTTTATATCATATTCAATATATTTAAAGTCTATAGTAAATGATATTTTTCGGATTTAATTATAATATAATTGTTAAGATATTCAACTATTTTTGTCCAACAAAAAAGACACATATCTTCCCCAGCTTGCCTTCTCTAGGCTGGGCTACAAATCAAAAGTCAGTTCAAAACAATAGCCCTCCCTTTACTTAAACAATCAATCCAATCTATGATTGATCGTCCGGAAAGTCGATTGTCTTCATAAACCTTGTACAAATAATCATAGGATACCTCAAAGGATTTTCCAAGTTTTACGTTAAACTTTACAGCTGTTTGTATCCTCGAGTAAGACTGCGACAACCATTTTTCGTCACTAGTCACCCACATATTGACGTATATCCAAATTGTGACGTCACAATGATGGAGAAAATTATTACTTTTCATATGCTTTTTTATAGAACATGTGCATGACTATAGGTGTACCAAATTTCATTCTCATCTATATTGTGCTTTTGTAAATATTGAGATAGTTCGCGAATGTTTTTTTCACCCCTCGTATATATATACCAATGCCATTTCAAATATGATAGCCATTTTATGAAAAAAATATGATTTCTTTTTTTTATTTCTATATTAGTAATAGGTGTAATTTAATTAGAATTAATTGACATTTTTCTGTCTTTGAGTGTATTAATGTATATAACTACCTCGTATATAGGGTAACTTTGCGAAGGTTTCCTTTAAAGAATTTTAAATATAGATTCTAAATTCATATTTTAATGTCAGCTTATCGAATGAATATTCGAATATTCGTTGACATCCCTAGTTTAATGAATTTTAAATATTCAAGTCTTGTCTAAATCACAACATATGTTTTAGTTCACTTATACACAAGTATAACAATGTCATTACGATAAATAAAAGACTTTACGACATCATTAACAGCTTCTTCAAGAAAATTAAAACTCGGAAATTTCCATGCCTTGTGATTTGTCAGATATAAAACGCCTTTGTTGAAACCATACTGTTTATATGCTAAATTTAAAGTTATCTCAATCGAAGGTATGAAGAGGGTTCCGGTGAATGTTCTACCAAATCGTTTTCTTTTATCCTCACCAAAAAATTCACAAGCTTCAAGAGTAGTATACTACATTACATTTAAGAAGTGATTTTACTCAGATGTACACATTTAAAAACACGTAAAAGTTGCAGAATTTTCATATTTGGATTTTTTTTACTAGATAGAGGGTTAATTTTGATCTAGCAACCAAGCTTTGTGCATCTTCTCTATTGCCAAAATTGACGATCCGCTTGTTTTGTTTCAGTTTGCAAAATGCCCCAGGGGTTCATGTAGATTTATTCAGAATTCAAGGGTCTGGAACAGACTTCATACAAGGTTCTCTTGTGAGACGTTCTGTGAAAGCAACGCAAAATAAAAATACAAAATGATAATAATGTAGGCTCACAACTTCAGGTAATAATCAAAAAAATTCTAATATAGATTCACAGGTAAATATTACAGAAATTAATCCTGACATTCAAAACTTATATTTGAGATTCTACATTTAATTCTTATACACCATCAATAGTTAAGCAACAGATTATCAACTTGTCTTACTTAAACATCACACAAAATTTTATTACATTTTAAGTTAATCTGACTTTTTAACAGCTTTGGATTTTAAATCTAAAAATAGCATCAACTGCGAGTTGCAAGTGCAGTATAAACAAAAATACTGATGATATGCACAAGAAAACGATTGCATAGTAAAATATAAACAAAATAATCTATTATTCAGACAATTTCAATTACAAAACTTACAAGGTTGCCGCTATATATGACAAGAAGTTTCGTCGATAAAGTTGTAACAAAGACGGACATGAAATTTCCGGATAGATCGGCTGTTGTAACATTAAATTCCCCGTCTGATATGATAATATCACAAATATTTAAATTAAACAAATTAAAAAGAGGTAACTCTACCCAATATCAGTATTCAAAATAGCAAAAATACACAATAAAATATAGCGCACACTGTACTTCACATTCTCATCGAATGTCCTGTCACGACACATTCCCACTACAGTTTGTTTGGAACGAGAACTTCTGTCGCTGGGCGTTTGAAAATCTTTCTGTCCATACCAATCTGAACTTCTATTTTACGGACACGCGCGTCATCACTAGAATATGTGTTCTCGACAATTCCCATTGGCCAGTCATTGCGATGAAGTGTCTTGTCACGAAGAAGGACAACATCGCCCACTTGAAGATTTCTTTCGCCCTGTCAGTAGAGAATCCAATATCTTCCTCGAGACACCTATTTGCAGCTCCTAGGCCCCACCAATGTGTAAGGCGTGTGGGGGTTAAACTTCCACTGAATTCCTCTCCTTTACATGAAGTCCTTTAGCGGTGCATCTTTAATGTCAATTATGATGACGTTCATTTCTGAAGTGAATCCAATGAAGTTTGTTCCACGATCTGAGCAAAGTGTGCGCACTTCACCTATAAGGGCTGTAACACAACGTAAAGCAAAAATGAAGCTAGAGGTGCTCAATTCCTCAATTACCTCGATATGGACTGTGCAGATGACCAAACAGGTAAAAATAACTGCCCATCTCTTAGCTTGAGATTGACCTCCTCGTGTCTTTCTGTTAACAATGGACCAAGGTCCAAATACATCCACTCCAATATATGTAAAGGGGGTGCCGGATGACGATGCGCCTCAAAAAGGTCAGCCATTTTTGGTTGTTGTTTTTGTTTGCCTCGCAGCTTTCTACATGATGCACATTTCTGTATATGAGAGTTTACAAGGCGGCGACATCCTACGATCCAAAGCCCTGCGCTTCTTTTTGCCCCTTCTTTGAATAAGCGTCCTTGATGTTTCACTTCTCTATGAAAGTGTTCAGCAATCAAAATGGCAATGTAGCTCTTTTCGGAACGATAAGTGGATTCTTCTCTTGAAATGACAAGTTAGAGTGACAAAGTCTGCCCCCCACTCTAAGTAAATCATCCTCATCCAAATATGGGTCCAGACTGAAAATTGGACTACTCTTGTTTATTGTTCTGCCTGCCTTGAGAGCTTTAATTTCTCTTCAGAAAATTTTCTCGTCCTGAATCTCAAGAATAATAATTTCAGCTTCTTTCAAAGTAAGTGGGTTTTGATCTTTATCTCCATCAAATCTTGATTGTTTCCACTTGCGTATCATTTTCTGTATGAAGCAAATAGCTCTGGTCAGTCGCAGCCAATCCGAAAATCTTTCAAAGCGATGAGAGCCTTGTCGACAAATATTCTGCATTTTGTCCTACACGATCTGACCTCCGGATCAGGCGGTAAAGGTTCATCCCAGTCTAATCCACTAGTTATGGCTTCACGAAGAATGGCCTTTCCAGCAATCATCACTGGGGCAACAAAATCCAGTGGATCAAAGAGACTGTTGATGGAGGAAAGGACGTCACGTCTTGTGAATGGTTTCTCCTCCATGTTTACTTTGATTGTGGAAGTAGTCATGTTGAAGGTTTCAGCAGATGCCAAAACTTCTCTGTGTTGGTAGGTCATCTGCCCAGAGTTCTGTGTCTTTTAGGTCCTTTGCCAGATCTTGAGAATTGAAAGCTGCTAACATCTCACTAGAGTTGGATGCTATCTCATGTAGTCTCAAACACAGCCATGTTCCATCAGAGCCTTCTGTGTGCGCTGGAGTAGGTCGATTGCTTCCTTTGCAGATGAATGAAAAGAAAGAGCATCATCTACATGGAAATTACGATGCACAAACTCCCTCATATCCGAGCCATACTGTGCTTCTGCTTCATCAGCCGTAAGACGTAGTCCGTATGTCGCCACCGCAGGGGAGGGACTATTACCAAAAACATGTACTTTGATTTGATATTCGACCAAAGGTTCGTCAAATTTATTGTCTTTGTGCCAAATGAATCTCAAGAAACGTCTGTATTCAATATCCACCAAGAAACTGTAAAACACCTGTTCGATGTCTGCAACTATTGCTACAGATTCTCTCCTAAATCTTAGCAAAACACTGATGAGATTGTTCATTAAATCTGGTCCACTCATTAGGACGTCATTAAGTGATACTCCGTCGCACTTCGCAGGAGAGTCGAAAACTCCACAGATTTTGTCTTTCTTCTGTGGTTGATAGACCTCAAATAGAGGCAAATGCCAGCTCTCAGTGTTTGGTGGAAGCTGTGGTGCAAACTTGATGTGGCCGACTTCAAAAAGGTTCTTCATAAATTCCAGAAAATGAGTTTTCTTAAGAGGGTTCTTCATCAAACTCTTTTCAAGGCTAACAGTTCGATCCAAAGCTTGTTGTCCGTTGTTTTGTAAAGTAGGTCGTGTCCTTTTAAAGGGTAATGGAGCACTTCAATGCCTAGGGACGGTTGTTCAGAATTCGAGCACATAGTTTTCATAATATCCCAGATTTAGGTGTATGGATTCCATCCAAGCACGTCTCTCATATGACAACCGAGCCTAATGGTAGCCGTTCAGCATACGGTTGAGAGGGATCACCTCTTATCTGGTCCAGGACATAAAGTGCGCCCAAGAGATCTCTGCCAATCAGTAGTGATATGTGTGCCGTATGGTGCGTAGGCGGAATGAAGCTCGATATCTCAGCAAGATGAGTGTGATAAATGGTACATCACAAGTTGGGATTTTGTTACGATTGTTAGAAATGGCACTACATTCAATTAAGGTAGGTAAATCAAAGTTAGTCTGTCTGTCCATCGACTTAATCACAAAGCCATGAGAGCGTCTGCTACTGACTAAAGATGATCCACTGCAAGTAGAGAGTTTGTATGATTCACAAGTAGTGTTTGGGTCAAACATTTCAAAAAGTTCAGGTTTTGCCAGTGACTTGTTACTCTGCTTATCAAGAATGGCGTAAACATTAACTGGTGGGTGTTCACTATGCTTATGGTAAATGCTGACTAGTACATTCTTAGCGCATGATTTGCCTCTGAAATCCCCTCAGATTTCTGTACAAGCTGCGTTTATGTGTGTGGTCGTCTCAGCCGTCTGATGATGTAAAGCTGGTTTTTCAACTTGATTCTGGGTGGGTCTGTTTGATGTGTGAAACTGCATGGCAGTGCAATGATGTTTGCTACCACAAGTGTCACATTTTACTTTCACACGGCAGTCATTTGACAAATGTTTGCCATCACAAAACTTAAAACACTGACCACTGACCATCTCCTTAAGATGTCTCTCTTTTCACCGATACTCTTCGTGCGGAAAGCATTGTAGTCACTCGTGGAGAGTGCGGAATTGTGGACAGCACCACGCACTTTTGTCTGACTCTCATCCTGTAACACTTCTGTTTTGTTGGAAGTAACAGTCTGTCTGTGAAACTGTTTATTTGATTTGTCCTTGGTGCCGAGCAACTCGCTTAACTTCAGTGTCAAATCAAGGGCCATTCATCACATATGCCATCTCTTGCACGAAAGTACAAATTACACAAAAAGGAGATACGCTTCATCATTGTTTTTCTTGTATTCTATTGCCTTGTCATGCCACTTATTCTGAACATGCATGGGAACTTTGAGTAACACAGGTTTGACTCCATCTGATGTTTCAAAATAACTTAATGTCTTACTGTACTTGGGATTGTCTTTGACGGCGTTTAGTTCATTCAGCGTGTCCGAGAGACAATAGTAGTCAGGCTTGTTGTTAAAGTCAAATTTCTCCAAAACATCACTTAACTTTCCCTTCAGAGCTCTTGCGATAGGATCTGGGCTGCCGTAAAATGAATCACATCTTTCCCACGCTTTATGAACTGCCAAAGTAGAGTTACCAGTATTTGAATTTTTCATGCTCTTCACTTGCTCGTTTTGCTTTCCTTCAAGATTTTTTATCATTAAGTCCAGTTCAGAGAAACAAAAGCAAGCTGATAAAGACGTTTGTCAATTTTCCACATGTCGTCATGATTCCATCTTTGGTTAACATTTGTTGGTATTCAATGTCTATTTTCAGTCAATAAGAAATCCAGTTTAATATTGTAATTGTTCTGCAATTCCTTGATATATGTAGCAAAATCTTCATCAGAGCAAGAATCCAGATTAACTTCCGCCAGTTCCTGAATTGTGAGCGCGCCCTTTACGGCTTCCTCATTACTGAGGTACCTATTAATTAAATAATATATTGTTCTCTTCGTGTAATCAAATTTTTCAGTAGCAAAGATCCAACTACCCATTTCAGGTATCTTTTCTTCCGAAAGAGTTGATTTGACAAACTGAACGATTCTGTACCAGAACTTTATCCACAACAGGGCAAACTTTTGATTTCGACCGCCAATTAAAGAAAGTCCTGGCCACCCCCACTTAAAGCATGGGAATTCCAAAACGTGGCCCCAGACGTTCATGTCTCTTGCAAAGAAACACGGTATTCGAATTTTGTGGAAACACGATGACATATAGTCTAAAACACTGTTTATACAAGAAATGTCCAGGCGAGAATGAGTGCATTTATTATCTCCATAAACATGAAATAGAAAAGCTGTTTTCAAAACATATGAAGATAAATTCATACACTTTCCGGACAAGTTAATTTCTTCAATTAGAAGTGCTTTTAATATTTTGTAACAGTACTTATGGTGTTCATCCATGTTTTTCATTAGCTCAAGCTCCATTCGTGCGAAGGATATAAACCAGCAGGATGGGTGTGGGGAGTGATTGACGTGACAAGATTTGGTAATTATATGGCAGCCATACTTTAAGAGTAGATCCTGAAATTCAGAAGGAAATCCCGACAGATCACCAACAGCTGTGGGGTTGGGATGTTCCAATGCCATCATCAAATCAACACCAATATGTGTCCTCTCAACTTTAACCAAAGTTCTGCTATATTTATCATATTTCATCTCTGACACACCACTCCTTTTAACATATACAAGTGGGAGTTTTTCTTTCTCAATTTTTGTTGGTATTAAGGTCCCTTCGAGTATTTCTACATGAAAAGAGTCGGATTCTGTAACTTCAGAAATAGTATTCCAGAAACAAGAAATCAAATCTTTTGGATTTCTGAAGTAATTCTCATATCTATTATGATATGTTTCAGTATCAACGTTACCACTAGCACAATAACACATGTATGGTTGGAGGTTTTCCTTTTGGTCTGTTTTCAGTTGGAGTTTGGTGTACCAGTCCGAACATCCCTTTTGAATATTAATTCTATCAGGTTCCGAAAATATCTTCAAAATTACCATGAAGTCAAATTCATCAAAATTTCCAATTTTCGTTCCTTCATAGAAACTTCCTGATGAAATTATGTCTGATATTTTAAAGATAGGATTTTTCTCTCCGACTTTTTGGATTAAATGTCCCAGCATTTGTCTGATACCCGGCTCTATTGTCAGTTTATCAGCTTCGTTCATCGGGATCTCACAGCGATGTCTGTGGATGTAGCGAAGAAATGCGCGCTGTCTGGTGTCCTCGGAGTCTGTAAAAGAGGAACAAATTTAGAAGACTCCTTCACATACAAAGAATTTCGAAGTTTAATTTTTCACGTTATCTTTTAAATATTCTAACTTATTCTCATATACGAAATGTTTTTTTCTTATCTTATCACACATTTGATTAATATCGGCATCCTTTTTAAATGTAGCAAATGATTGAAATTGTGCTAAAAAGTTCAAACCGCGATATATACTCGCTTTATACACGTTAAATTTATGGTAGCTTTGTCATATTTAAAATTTACAAAAAAAAAAACTCTTTCGGGAAAGTTGCATCATTATGCAATTTCCCTCCATAATATACATCCCAAAAAAATCATGATTTTTCCCGTTATTTTCCAATTATGACAAGGAGCAGGTGTGACCGGCTGGCAGGATTTTTTCACATCTTCATGGCACCTGATCCCGCCTCTGTTGTTTTAAAGGCCTGTGATTGCTCTGCTTCTATTTTATTATACTTAATGGACTTCTGAGCTCAATTACCATTTATCCTCATATATTTCAGACATTTATAAGCTGTGAATGTTTTCTCGTCTGTTATCTAGTTTGCATGAATTCAAGTTAATGTTCAAGTATACAACCTATACAGGTAATTACGGAATTTTAAAAGATTGATTTTTCAACAAATGAAATTTAATTCGAAGTAGACGATATAAATCCAGGATGTATATTGAAACATTCGCTGTTATAAAAGAAGATCTCCGATCTGCGTTCATTTTTTTTTCTATAGCGGGTGCACAAATTCTATGAATTATATTATTAGCTAGTTGTATACATGTAAAACAGCTCCAACGGCTTTTTGCATAAATTAAGGTCACCTTCTCTTGTAAAAAAAAAAGATAACATTATCGAACTTCAGTACGACGACATAACTCTTAGGTTATTTCGTATCTCGTGTGTGTCAAGGGTACTTGTCCTTTAAAATTATCATCTAAAGTTATGAAGGCCGATGTTTTAATGGAGACTTTATAAATAAGTGGTACGTTGTAACAGCTATACGTTTCTACCATTAGAATTGACAAATTGAATTATTGGGCTTTTTTTCATTCCCTTAAAAAGTTGACATTTTAAAATTGACTTCTCATAGGTAGTAATTCTCTCATTTACCATACTCGTCTTTGATTTGTCTAATGGTCATATGTAACGTAGTTTGAACTTTATTGGGTTCTTCCCTTGAGTTGAAGAGTTCCGCTAAATGACGGACCTGTGTGCAAAGCTTTTTATGTCTATATATCGATTTGTACACTTCTTCCAAAAGAAAGAATGAGTGCACTTAAGTACATCATTTGGAACCTTTTCGGCTACCCATTTTAAGCTTACATTACAATATATCGCTAAATTAATCTATCATTAATGTGTAAGCATATGCTTTTGATATTTATTTCTAGAATTTTTTGTCTTACATTTTCCTTTAATCACATAAAATGTAATTGAAAAGAACATGTAAAAGCCTTAAATTCCTGAAATTTGAACGGTACCAACTTTCGAATCTAAGGTATCCGCAAATAGGCGGAGAGATTTAAACCGCATGGTTGTGGAATGTAAACATTAGCACAAATGATTTTTTTCGCACTACGAATTGAAATGGAGAAGAGAGAGAAATTGTGTTGATTTTATGGTGCACAAATATTAAATGATTCTGATGTCAAGGGATGGGGTAGGTGTCTTGCTTTGCAGACCATAATACAGAGGCGACATAAGCCCATGTACTTACTAATGACACTGTCAATACCAGAATTCTTTCAAAACACCCCTAATGAAAAGCATAAAATTAAATAAGAGACATATTATCTTCAAACCCTATTAAAATTTGCGAAAAATCTCCCATAGTTTGAAGTTGGAAGTACGATAAATACGGTCACAACAGAGACTTAAACACAATGAAATTTTCAATGAAAGCGTTAGCGTACCGAACAGCAGATGGTCACGTGAGAAAGGTGATTATAATATCAATCGTTGATGCTCGGTGACCGGTTAATTTAGTAGCCATCTCGACCCTAGTTTGTGGACATTTTTATAAAAAAATTAGATATGAGCCACAATTTGGCCAACATTATCCTTTGGATATGTATAAGTTTAAGTTAAAATACACATTCTGTGCAAATAAGAAAAATGGCCAAGTTGCGCCTTGGTGTAAACAAAGTCGTTGAAAACTGATATGCATATGAATAACAATAGAAATGAGACAAAACTGTAAGACCCCGGATTCTCAAAAGCTAGTGTCGCTCGGCATTATCTAATACTTTCATGTAATATAATATACCAAAACCTGCTCTTGAGATATTGTTTAATACCTATAAAACATAAATTTAATTAATTTTGGAATTTTATTTCGCGCAAAACATTGGGATCTAACTCTCATAGCTTAAGTGCAGTCATTCTTTTAAGGGAAAAATATCTGGAAATTATGTTTCGTAATTTTTGTACATTTTTCTTTTTTTTTTTTTTTTTTTTTTTTTTGATAATGGAAAATTTTTCACAATTTGATATCATTTTTAAAACCCCTAATAAAGCATGCTGATTTTTTGTCTAAGAACATTTAATGGTATTTTAAGTTAAAATTTAGAATATCTACTACTATGGCGCTACTTTCTGAACTCTGTCTAGAATCACGAGAGATTAGTAGCACTACTTCATTATCCATCTGCAGTATCGGGGGCCATCAACATTCTTTATTTGATTTTACCAGGTCTATGATTTTACTTAATCACTAAAACTAATACATATGCATACAAAAAGTAATTTTCAGTTTTTGCATATATGGTAAATATATATATATATATATATATATATATATATATATATATATATATATATATATATATATATATATATATATATATATATATATATATATATATATATATATATATATATATATATGCACGTAAATACTTTTAACACTTGTAAAGAATCAGGTTAATGTACATAAAATGTTATTGGAGTAAGTAACTTATAAACAGAACTTTGCTTGTTATGTTTAATGTGTTGTAATCATTTTTTTATAATGACAGTGTCGACTTCATTCTTACCTGACGCCATCCTATATCCGGATTTCTCAGAACGTCTGGTTGACTCAATAACTATGACACAGTTTCACATTGTTAAATATTCAACAGCTTTATGTTTTTGAAGTTTGAAATGGCAACTTTCTGTTTGAATATCAGATCCTGTCTACAACTGCTATTCTTCTGTGTTATGTAATTCAGATATGACACATGATCATTTTGTACTAAGGTCAGCTGGGGGTTTTCCCAACTTACACTTCCTCTTGGTTACGTTTCGAAAGAAAGAAATTCTTTACATGCCATTACTTCACGTTTCACTTTTAATATACAGCTGCATAAACAAGAATGCTATAGGTTTACTGATGTCAGCATACATTTTTTGATGTTTTTTAATAAGGTACATGTATTGTGTGTATTTTACTGAATGACCAATCAGCTGAATGAATGACAATTTTTATTTTTTCATGGAAACTCATTTTCTATGCTTTTTCGAAAGATATGAAATATGATTTTAAAATGGGATAGATTCTTTTAAATTTTACAAAATTTGAAATGTTTTTTTTTATGAATTTGATTGAATACCAATTACAAGTGACAAAGGTGTTATTGCATAGAACAAACAGTTTTTCAAGTAAGAGCGCGAAAAAGAAATTCTTAATTGCCAGAATCTACCTTGCCTTGATGTGTTTTACGATAATGTACAGAATGCTTTGAGTATTATTTTTTTCTTGGTAATTAATCATTATGATATGTGTTTTATGAACATTCATATACCAGCACCATTTCAATCTGATTCTAAATTTTATTACTAAGGCCTAAAAAAATTACTAACTTGGTTCTCAGGCCCGCCCGCATGTCATTTAACTATGCGCATTACCCATTTTTATCCTCAAATGAATAAAATAAAATTTCTCTCGTGCGCTGATAGACTGAGAAAAAAAAATCCGGAATTCCCAGACCGCATTTTAGAATCACCAAGACTCAATCGGTAATCCTCGGTTGACTCCATTACGCTCCATTTTAAGGTTAGTCTCGTTCAACCAGACCCTCGGCTGTCTCCGTAAATCTCCGACCACTCTGGGTGGTCGGAGATTTACGGAGACAGCCGAGGGTCTGGTTGAACGAGACTATTTGTAAGGTAAGGAAGTGTGCGACCCTAGGAGCTCCGAGTAATACAGAGCATGGCAATGCAAATGGCGGTCGGATTAAAAGGTTGACTGAATCGTCAGTGAATGTTTGAATACAATGGCATTAATTTCGGCCCAAATTCGGAAGGGATCAACTGTTTTGCTTCCCTAGCATATAGTTGGTGGGTGTTCCGAGGGATGTACTATGTTAGAACTTTATCAATCCATATAAAAGAACGGCTCCATTAAGGAGGCTCATTACACCACTTTTTGATGACGTACTACACAAAAAAATAAACCTTCATTGTGTTAGTCTCGTTCAACCAGACACTCGGCTGTCTCCGTAAATCTCCGACGAGCAGAGAGTCTGGTAAAGAATCACGTGAGCGTTTGTAACCGTCAGAGGGCGCTATCTTGTTTTCATTTTAAAACTCCTTTTTGTAAGCAAACGTTATTTACGTTTCTTCTGCTGGATTGTGACTTTATATTAATAAACTGGTCTTTAATTAGGGACACCAAACGAGAAATTACACTATCCATCGAAGGAATTTGTATAACGCAGATAGGGCTACCCTACTTTCACTTTTGCTTTCGCACAGAATATTTTAAGACTTTTTAAAAAACGCTTACCTATTACTGGTGGGCATTACTGTAAACAATTCCTCTCTAACAGCTTTAACTTTTAGGCATGTAATTTTTACATCTTTAAGTTATTTTTCTGCCGATTTATCATGCATTTGTTTAAATTTGGTAGGTGTGTTCTTTGCAGCCAATTGAAACTTTACCAGAATTTCAGTAAGCCTCATTTTGGCGTTACAAGCAACATCAAGTATCTTTACCAGACTCTCTGCTCGTCGGAGATTTACGGAGACAGCCGAGTGTCTGGTTGAACGAGACTACCATTGTGTCGACCGGTTTCCTCTGGGGACGAATTGTACAGGTAACTCTATAATATGACCCTGACCTATTAAACGCTTTAAAAATAGATGAAACATGCGGTGTTATAAAAAGTGAAAACAAAGTAACGGATTCATAATACATAAACCAAGAAGAATTGCTTTTAAGCAGAAACAAAAGAAAACAACAGTCAAATCTTCGCCAAACAAGTAATGTCAATTTCATAGCGATGCATGCAGTGAGCTCTATCAATCAATGACATGTTTGTATGGAGGAAATTCGAGTTAAAATCTACTCCCTTGTTGAAATTAAAAAATTATTTACTTGCATTATTTACTGTGTTGGTGTTGATTTATACATTTGCTTTATTGATTCAAATGTATACTCCGGCAATTTAAAGCTTTGTTCTGAATTTTAGATGTAATGTCAAACGTTCCTTCGTGTTTTGAGTCTTGGGTAATTAGGAAAGATAACTCTTAAAAGTGGACTTTTTATTCCAAATATTTTGAAATTGGATTTTTCATTTCGTTTAAACATTCTTCATTCAATTTGACACATGTAATTCATTGAAATACATTCCTTGTCTCTTCAGAACTCATTTTCTTAATGTTTTATGCATAGATTAAAAAGATAATGACATTAATTGTTTTTTAGGAGAAAATTATTTTTTCTAATAAAATTATTATTAGGTATTATAAGATATTTTCACGGTGTGTACTTGTCTTAAGAAGATGCCCATCATTTGACACTGAAAGTTCAGAAATTCTGTTAATAAGAAACTTGAAATAAAACATTTCACTAAAATTAGACAAAAACTAAAAAATTCTATAAAAAATATTTATGATATCAATATCCCCATCTGGATATTTGACATCTACATTATAAGTGGTGCTGTACTGAAATCTAAAATAAACTGTGGATGTAATGAGCCACCTTAACCTCGGGACTTGGGTTTTCCCGGAAAAACTTCGAGATTTGCCTATATTAGTTTCTGTGGGAAAATCAAAGACTGACGCGTTTGACAATGTGATGGCAAATATGAATGTTGTCCAAACAGTGGCAGATGTGAGATTCAACCTTGTAGAAGATAAAGACCAAAAAAAAGCACCGCACGTGAAATGCCTTCGGAATCGGGGACGGAGGATTCTGGCGCTGAATCTGGTACGTACTACGTATTTAGTTAGTATTATTAAAAAAAAACATATTTATGCTTAATATCACGATATTCTGGACATATTTTCACATCAATGTAGTTGGGTATTTTCATGATTTTATGTGATGAATTCTTGAAATTAAAAGGAGGCATAAAAGAGTTTTCGTAATTTTAGAAAAATTAAAATATAAAATTATACAGCATCAGTAATAAAGATTCATTGAAATATTTGCATCATAAGAAAATAACTGATTTTAATAACGAAAGTTATGCACACATTCTCTGTAGAACTAATATTAATACAGTAATCTTATTTGAAACAAAAATGAATCAATTTCTTCCTTGACAGGCCCAAGCTTCAGGATTTTTTTTTGACCAATGTACAGTGTCCAGGTCATATTTCTTTACTATTCGTAAGTGTGGGAATCCAGAATGTCAGATATGCCTTCCACCTTGCCTGCCTCCTGATGTCTTTTCCCAGCTACATGCATTTCCAGATTCAGTTCCAGGTAATAGTTATCTCTATATTTAGTAGATTTTCAGTAAAAATTGAATGTATTTAATTTATGAAAGTATTTGATGTGAAAAAGTTTTACCATGTATTTCACAGGAGAGGATGGACATTATAAAGAGTTTGAAGAAGTCTATGGTACAGATACCACAGAAGAGTATCGACCTTCACTACAGCAAAAAGTGCCAGGGCTTGCTGCAAACAGTCATGGCATACCCTTTGCTCCTTCTGCTCAAACTGCAAGAACTGTTGGCAAAACTGTGAAGTGTATAGCATGTGATAAACCAAGAGTCATTTATTCTACTCACAAACTTACAACGCAAGATTACATGATTCTGAAACGTGTTTTGGATCTTTATCAATATTCCTGTGGATGTGAGCTTCAAGAGCTCATGCCACAAGAGAGAGGAAGGGCTCCAAAGATATCTGCCCTTCTTGATCATGTATTTGTCAGAGCTAATCTACACTGCACAAGTCCAGTTGAAATTCCGTACTTTAGTGCTGGCATATTCCCTTCAGTTTGCTTTTACTGCTCAGATGAAGCAGTTGAGCAAATTGAAGGGACATATTCCACTTGTGAAAGCTGTAGAGCAAACCATATTTTGCCATTCAAGAGAAAAAATGTAGAAAATGCTAGAGAGAAAAAAAAAGAAAAGTAGAAAGTAAATGTTTTCAATTTCTATGTTCAATGCACATATTGAAGCACTGTTGTTTAAAAGTTCGAGTTTTGAAATTTAAAAAAAAAATCCCTCGTCTTTTTTTTATTGGGTAAAAAGAAAAAAATGCCTCCCTCCCTCATTTATTTTTGACAAAACTGGCCTGAGAACCAAGTATTTAATTTTTTTGGCCTACAAATGATTTCTTTTTTATTTTTAGACTAGTAATAGGTATGATGTAATGGGATTCTTTTGACCTTTTTTTCTGTGTGTCGTTGAGTGCATTAATGTATTTAACTACATCGTATACATGTCACTTTAAGGTTCCCTTTAAAGAATTTTAAGTATAAATTCTAAATTTATTTTCGAATGTCAACTCATCGAATGAATATTCGAATATTCGTTGACCTCCCTAGTTCAACGAATTTAACTCTGTTATTACGATAAATAAAAGACCAGACTTTTCGACATCATAAACAGCTTCTTCAAGAAAATTGGAACTTTCCTTACCTTGTGATTTGCCAGATATGAAATGCTTTTCTTGAAAACCATACTGCTTATTAGATAAATAAAAAAAATTATCACAATCGAAGGTAAGAAGCGGGTTCAGGTGAATGTTCTATCAAATCGCCAAATGTATCAGATCTATGTGACAATAACGTATTAAAAGATTGAGGTGCAATATAAAAACCATTTATCCTTCTGTATTCATCGATCTAGAGGCGTGAAAAGAATAAGCTAGATTTCATGATCTTCATGATCAGTATGTACTGGTCCTTGCTGACAAAGCAGGTAATAACATTCTGTTTGTTTCTAGAACTCATTATATAAATTGGATTTTAGAAGAACTTTAATTCTACAAGTGGTATGCAAACTTATATTCATAGTTCCTTTTATACGGAAGAAAATCTTCAAAATCATATGTCAGTTTTGAATATTTCTAAGATCCCAAAGAACCAAAATAAATTTGAACTACCATATACTAGTATATTGGATTCCGACACTACATAAACATCCTTACAAAGATACATAGCAGGTTCAAGTAAATTCTCAACTTAGCCTCTTTCATTACCCCTCACTAAGATATTAATAGTAGTGAATGAATAATTTCAAGAGTACAGTGCAACAATATATCTAAGAAGTAGGCTTAATTAGATGTGGATAATTAAAGTAATATACGCCACATGAATGCCGATTTTTGTGTGAAACAAAATTAGTAAATAATTTGAAACACATGAAGTGTAATGAAAAAATAATATTTCCACAAAATTTAACTATAAAACGCGTTGTAATAACAGAACAATAAAGCAATATCTGCAATCAAGAATTCAGTCTTTTAATGAATATTGATGAAGGAAGTGCGTAAACAGTAGGCCTAAATATAGACACGCATGTCCACGAGAAACTATAGACAACGAGGCATGTTGCATTTTGACAACGATTATTTTAATAAAAGGTTAATATGCGTCATAACAGAGTAGATGGTTGATACTGATTACATTAAAAGATAAGTAATATTAAGAGTAAGACGCCATCCATGTCAAAAGTGAGTTGTATCTCAAACGGCCTACCTCGTTTTCTTGACGCCATGTTTGTTTATCAATCTAAAAGTAGTGACGCCGTCACGTGGTGGATTTATTTAAAAAATAGAGCCATTTATAGCCTAGCAGGATAATTAGTAATTATAATTTGGTATTTATAACGCATTTTCTTTTAATGGTGTAATTTACAGTATTTTCGTAACTTTTATTGGTAAACAAAATATATAAATTTTCAACCGTTTTAAATTTAGCTCACCTGAGCCAAAGGCTCAAGTGAGCTTTTCTGATCACAATTTGTCCGTTGTCTGTCGTCGTTGTTGTCGTCGTTGTTGTCGGCGTCGTTGTAAACTTTTCACATTTTCAACTTCTTCTCAAGAACCACTGGGCCAATTTCAATCAAACTAGCCACAAAGTATTCTTGGGTGAAGGCTGTGGGGTCGGGGTGTTCCTATGCCATCATCAAATCAACACCAATATGTGTCCTCTCAAGTTCAGTCAATGTTCTGCTATATTTATCATATTTTATATCTGACACTCCACACCTTTTAACATACACAAGTGGGAGTTTTTCTTTAAATTAATTTTCCACGTGTCGTCATGATTCCATCTTTTGTGAGCATTTGTTTGTATTCAATGTCTATTATCAGTCAATAAGAAATCAAGTTTGATATTGTAATTGTTCTGCAATTCCTTGATATATGTAGCAAAATCTTCATCAGAGCAAGAATCCAGATTAACTTCCGCCAGTTCCTGAATTGTGAGTGCGCCCTTTACGGCTTCCTCATTACTGAGGTACCTATTAATTAGATAATATATTGTTCTCTTCATGTAATCAAATTTGTCAGTAGCAGAGATCCAATCATCCATTTTAGGTATCTTTTCTTCCGAAAGAGTTGATTTGACAAACTGAACGATTCTGTACCAGAACTTTATCCACAACAGGGCAAACTTTTGATATCGACCGCCAATTAAAGAAAGTCCTGGCCATCCCCACCCAAAGCATGGGAATTCCAAGACGTGGCCCCAGACGTTCATGTCTCTTGCAAAGAAACATGGCATTCGAATTTTGTGAAAACACGATGACATATAGTCTAAAACACTGTTTATACAGGTAATGTCCAGGCGAGAATGAGTGCATTTATTTTCTCCATAAAAATGAAATAGAAAAGCTGTTTTCAAAACATATGAAGATAAATTCATACACTTTCCGGACAAGTTAATTTCTTCAATGAGAAGTGCTTTTAATATTTTGTAACAATACTTATGGTGTTCATCCATGTTTTTCATCAGCTCAAGCTCCATTCGTGCGAAGGAGATAAACCAGCAGGATGGGTGTGGGGAGTGATTGACGTGACAAGATTTGGTAATGATATGGCAGCCATGCTTTAAGAGTAGATCCTGAAATTCAGAAGGAAATCCCGGCAGATCACTAACAGCTGTAGGATTGGGATGTTCCAATGCCATCATCAAATCAACACCAATATGTGTCCTCTCAAGTTCAATCAATCTTCTGCTATATTTATCATATTTTATATCTGACACTCCTCACCTTTTAACATATACAAGTGGAAGTTTTTCTTTCTCGATTTTTGTTGGCTTTAAGGTCCCTTCGAGTATTTCCACATGAAAAGAGTTGGACTCCGTAACTTCAGAAATAGTATTCCAGAAACTAGAAATCAAATCTTTTGGATTTCTGAAGTAATTCTCATATCTGTTGTGAAATTCTTCAGTATTAACGCTACCACTAGTACAATAACACATGCACATGTATGGTTGGAGGTTTTCCTTTTGGTCTGTTTTCAGTTGGAGTTTCGTGTACCAGTCCGAACATCCCTTTTGAATATTAATTCTATCAGGTTCTGAAAATATCTTCAAAATTACCATAAAGTCAAATTCATCAAAATTTCCAATTTTCGTTCCTTCATAGAAACTTCCTGATGAAATTATGTCTGATATTTTAAAGACAGGATTTTTCTCTCCGACTTTCTGGACTAAATGTCCCAGCATTTGTCTGATACCCGGCTCAATTGTTAGTTTATCAGCTTCGCTCATCGGGATGACACATCGCTGTCTATAGATGTACCGAAGAAATGTGCGCTGTCTGTTTTCATGGGATTCTATAAAAGAGGGAACAATGTAGAAGACATTTTCATATACAAAGATTAAAGAAGTTTCATTTGGAAATAAAAATAAAATCTTCAAAACGTGATACATAAACACATTACAATTTTGATACCTTTGTGATATTATTAAATTTTTCCCGAAAGAAAAAAACTTTAAATTAGGCAAGATTGCATCATTAAACAAATTTTTCTCTAAATCATTCTCTACAATAATACTTGTATATGATGATTTTTTCTTTATTTTCCAATCATGACAATGAGCAGGTATGACCTGTCGGTAGGGGATTCTCACTATTTCATGGCCCCTGATTCCACATCTGTGTTTTAGAGTTCCGTGTTTCCTCTGCATCTTCTTTGTTATCTGTAATCGTCTTTTGAGTCTGATCATTGTTTGTTATCGCCACATAGTTCATGCATCTATGAACTTAATTTTTTTCTCTAACTTTTCTTGTCTTTTATATAAAGGAATTCAAGTTTATTATTTATACAGGTAATGACGGGATTTTAAAGGGTTGGTTTTTCAGAAAGTACATTGAATCATTCGCTTCTAAGAAAAAAAAAATGGTAGTTATCCATTCCCCGGCCACTTTCACTCATTTTCTGCACATGCTGTTTTTCCCTTTGAGGGAGGGGGGGGGGTTACATAAATTTTATGAATTACATCATCAGCTGATTGTATACAGCTCCACACACTGGTTATTTTTCTCTAATTCACTCATTTACAATACTCGTCTTGATATTGTCTAAATCTAGCGCCATAAAGGAACAAAGTTGGAGACTGAAATCCATCTGCAGTCTCAGGGACCAGTAATATTCTTTATTTGATTTTACCAGGTCTATCATTTTACGTAATCGCTATGTACTAGTATACAAAGAGGAGTTTTCCTTGTTGCATATATGAGGGTTGTCCGGTAAAATCTCGAAAAATAATGGACGCACCACGCTGAAATTTTTTATCAATCATATTTAAGTACACAATAATTTTTTGGGATAAAATATAGCCAAAAATAAAGATTTATGCTTGAATGTGCAGAGGGTACGGTCCTACGACGCACGGTCAAAATACGAAAATTTTATTAGAGAATTAATACATGCAGTATTGATTTGAAATTCGATTCCACAATTTATTTCAAGGCATTTGTTTAATTTTTTGCAGTTTCCTGAGTTTTAGAAATGGAAAATTAGTGAACACAACACACCACTTTGATTTAGAAAAACGCCGTAAGAAACTTTAAAAGAATACAGAAGAAAAAATCCAAAAAAAAAGATCTTTAGTATGAAAATGTCTTTCCAAAAAAAAAAAAAAATCACCAGATCTTTAGTATGAAAATGTCTTTCTTGATCGAGTCCCCAGATAGTACAAAACATACAGACAAACTGCTATTGTAATCAAGTCCACTTTGATTTAAGATGGTTGAATAATAACGCTTACTAATAAATCCTCAGTAAGAAACTGTTTATGGAAAGAATAAATTCAGAAGAAAAAATATGTTTTGTATCTATATAAAAAAAAATTTGTCACTCTTCTGATTTCTACATCTTTTCAAAATGTTTTTAAAGAAATTGTGTTATATGCCATTTTGAAGATAACCCATAGGGGCTATATAAGAAATATGACTTCTTGTGAAATTTTTTTGTGAGGAAACTTGTTGATGTACCTTTACTTCAATGACAAATTTATTTATATAATTTTTGAGGAACGTGTCATCTGACCTTTTTTTTTTTTTAGGAAACGTAGTGAAAATTTAGAATCGGATATATATGAAAATTATGTTTATTCATGTACTAAGGAGTAGTGAAAAATTCAGAACGCAGTGATGATTATTATTCACGCTAGACAACTTGTCCACGATTTTACCGGACAACCCTCGCATAGTGAATACTACATGTATATGTTTTTATATTGATATTATCTTTTATCATTTATATACTAAACCTCTCCAATTTAATGAGGGTAAGACATTTAAAATGTGTAGAATATTTACACTATATATTACAATTTGACAAACGATACGTCTAAGACTTTTCAACCTTTCATGCGACCCCTCTTTGTTATCAGCAGACAAAGTCCGAGTCCGAGTTCCAACTCGCTATACTGGAAATGTCTATTGTGAATATATGTAAATACTTTTATCATTTGGCGCGAATAATACATAGAGAGAGTTAATAAATGTACATCAATAATACACAAGTTAATAACATGAAAACAGAACTTTGCTCGTTAATCATAAAGTGTTATGTAAACATTTTTATAATGACATTGTCGACTTCATTCTTACCTGACGCCATCCTATATCCGGATTTCTAAGAACGTCTGGCTGGACTCGCTAACTATTACAAAGTTTCACAGTTGAATATTTACTAGCTTTATTTTTTTAAGTTTGAAATGGCGACTTTCTGTTTGAATATCAAACCCTGTCTACAACAACAATCTTTCTGTGTTACAAGTATGTACTTCAGATATGACACAGCATCCTTATAAACTAGGTCAGCTTAAAAAAAACCATATATACAACAAGTGGGTTTTTTTTTCAAATTACGCTTCCTCCTGGTTACATTTCAAAGAAAGAAATTCTTCATATGTCATTACTTCATGTTTTACTTTTAATTTTCAGATGCATAATCAAGAACGCTGTAGGTTTACTGATACCAGCAAAAAATTTTGGATGTTTATTTTTAAAATTAGGTTCATGTATTGTGTGTATTTTACTGAATGACCAATCAGCTGAATGAATGGCAATTTTTATTTTCCTATGGAAACTCATTTTCTATTCTTTTTCGAAAGATATGAAATATATTTTAAAATTGGATATATTCTTTTACATTTACAAAATTTGATACAGTATTAGGTTTATTGTGAAGAACAAGCAGTTTTTTTTTTTTTCAAGTAGTAAGAGCGCGAAAAAGAAAATCCCAATTGACAGAATCTACCTTGCCTTGATGAATTTTACGATAATGTACAAAATGCTTAGAGTATTATTATTTTTCTTGGTAATAAAAAAATATTAATAGTGTATTATGAACATATATTTACATTTCCAATGTCTTTGTCCAAGATAAAATTACAAATTGTTAATGCACTTTATTTCCTCATCAATGTACTGGTTCATCGAATAGCGCGGTAAAAAAAAAACCACTTGCAGGATGGGACAAATATAGACAAGAATCGGGGCTTGTAGCACGTGGATTGACGAATTTTAGAGCATGCTAATATAAGGAATAACTGTCAGGTTTTTCGATTTAATGACAATGATCAATCGATTGGCTTGCGTGATAATTTTATGCATAAACGCCTTCGGCATTTATACATATTATCACGCGAGCCAATCGATTGATCACATCATGAAATCGAAAAATAAGACACTTATTCCTTAAATAGATATCAACGCCATTTCAAATATGATAATCATTTTATAACTGTCTTTGAGTGCATTAATGTATACAACTAAATCGTATACATGTAACTTTAAGAAGGTTTCCTTAAAAGAATTTTAAGTATAAATTCTAAATTTATTTTCGAATGTCAACTCATCGAACGAATATTCGAATACAGTATTTTTTGACATCCCTAGTTTAAAGAATTTTAAATATTGTATTGCCTAATTCACAACGCATGTTTTCATTCACTTTTATAAAGCTATAACGATGTCATTACGATAAAAAAGTTAAAGGTTTTTCGACAACATTAACAGCTTCTTCAAGAAAATTGGAACTTTGAAATGTCCTTGCCTTGTGATTTGTCAGATATAAAACGCTTTTGTTAAAAAGAACCATACTGCTTGTAAGCTAAATAAATACTTATCACAATCGAAGGTATGAAGCGGGTTCTGGTGAATGTTCTATCAAATCGCCAAATGTATCAGATCTATGTAACAATCTCGTATTAAAAGATTAAGGGGCAATATAAAAATCATTTATCCTTCTGTGTTCAACGACCCAGAGGCGTGAAAAGAAAAAAGAGATAGATTTCATGATATTCATGATCAGTATGTTCTGGTCCCTGCTGACAAAGACATAACAAAATCGTCTTTAATTTTAATATTTCTAAAGTTCATTATATAAAATGCATTTTAGAAGAACTTGGATTTAATTCTACAAGTGGTAATCAAACTGCTATTCATAGTTCCCTTTCTAAAGAAAAAAATCCTTCAAAATCAAATGTCAGTTTTGAATATTTTTAAGATCCCAAAGAACCAAAATGAATTTGAACTACTATATATAGGAGGGCTGTTCTATCAACATTTTCTCCATAAAGGACATATAATTTCATGTTCATCAACATCTTATAGAGAACGAATAAAACACTTGCGCAAAATTTCTTATATCTATAATAATTAGATAAGTTAAAAATAAACATGATTGAGGGGCAATATTAAAGTCATCATTTATCCTTCTGTTATTCATATAACATTACAAAAATCAAACAGTCTATATCTTTTCTTAGAGTTTGCGTGAAAATTTTTGAAATTAGCTAGATTAATCATGATTATGCAATTCATCAATACCGTAACGATATTAATATCGTGTGTCCTCATGGTCGTCCAGACAAATTAATTATGCAAATTAATTGGTATAGCAATGAAATAACAAACTATAACACATTATTTTTTCTCTTGTTATTGTTTTAGCAGTTTTCAGTCTGAAAAAGATTGACATTGCAATTTTCAGGTATGCTGAACTGCTGGATTTAATTTTTGTCTTGTTACAAGTAGTAATTTTTTTATGATCTTATATACATCAAAGTTGCACCTTAATTTGAAAAAAGTTGAAAAATTACACACTTAAACTGAATTATTATCGCTCTTATATGTCAGTTTTGAATATTTTCAAGATTTCCCAAAGAACCAAAGAAAATACTTAATATTGAAAATAATTCTATTATTTCGTAGTATGTCCATATATATATATTGGAAAATATACACAATGTCTCAATAATTTTCGAACAGCCCTCGTATATTGGATTCCGAAACTACATAAACATCCTTACAAACAAAGATACATAGCGGGTTCCAGTAAATGCTCAATGAAGTCTCTTTCTGTACTCCTCACTAAAATATAAATAGTAGGCTTAGTGAAGGAGAAACTTCAAGAGTACAGGGCAATAATATACAGCTGTACTTAACAAGTGGTGTAAATTAGATGGGGATAATTTCCAAGGAACTTTTGGACAATTTGAAATCATAAGGTTTAACAAAAATCAACAGCTTACAAACTTAAGGCTTTTCAAAGTCCAGGCTGTTTGATATCATTGACAGCTGCTTTTTCAATAAAAATGGAACTCCTAAATTTACTTGCCTTGTCACTGGTCATTTGCAAAATTATTTTGTTAAAAAAACATTTTGATTGTACACTTAAGTACTCTGAAGTTGACATTAAAAAGACGCTGGAGTTTCTGATTGACAACATCTATGTGGTTTTTGGAGAACAGATCTTCCAACAATCTATTGGAATTTCCATAGGTACAAATTGTGCCACGTTATTAGCAGATTATTTCTTGTATTCATATGAAGCAGTATTTGTGTAAAATCTTATACGTGAAGTAAAATATATGGAGATAACGAACAGTATTCAAGATCAAAAGTTTATAAAACAATACGAAATAGGAACAGAGCAAACACGAACCTCCAAAACATCAAAAGTGGGATCAGGTGTCATGAAAAGACTAAAACACTTGCTGTGGCCTTCACCTCGATATTTAGATATATCGACGACGATTTGTTAATTAACAATGGTAACTTCCATTCTTAAGTTGACACGATATATCGTGATGAGTTTGAGATGAAAGATACTATAAAGTCTATCACATCTGTTTCATATTCTGATATTTTACCAGAAAAAACGTTAATGGTAATCTAACAACCAAGCTCTGTGATAAACATGATGACTTTAAATTTACAATCGTCAACCTATCTTACAGCAATATACCTCCATCACCCGCAAAAGGAGTTTATATATCTCAGATGATTCGATACACAGGAGCATGATCTACGTATGAACAATTTTTAAAACGAGGTAAATTACTGACAAGAAAGTTGATGAAACAAGAATATCAGCAGTCTCTTTTAAAGTCATCATTTCGTAAATTCTATGGTCGATACAATGACCTTGTCAGCAAATACAATTTATCATTGAGTCAAATGCCGACTGATGTTTTTCATACTTATTGTTAGTCCATTATTTATACACTGAATCGACGACGGATATTTCCGTTATTTCCCGATCATGACAAGGAGCACACGGCGGGTGTGACCGGTCAGCAGGGAATGCTCACTCCTCCATGGCACCTGATCCCACCTCTAATGTTTTAGAGGTCCGAGTTTGCTCTGCTCCTATTTTGTATTCTTTAATGGACTTTGATATTGCATACTGTTCGTTATCTCTATATCCTTCTCCTCCATGGCAACTGGCCTGGGATCCATAAAATTTAGACGAGCTCACCTTTGATTTCAGTCTCACTTTTCCACTATATATTCCTTTGGTAAAAGTAAGACTGAGATCAAAAGTGAGCTTGTATAACTTTTATGGTCCCCAGGCCAGATCCCACATCTGGTATTTTAAAGATCCGTGTTTGCTCTGCTTCTATTTTGTATTGTTAATGAACTTTTGCTCTTGAACGTTGTTCGTCACCTCCATATGTTTCATTTCTTTAATCTCCTCAAAAAATAAATAAGCTTCAACAGTAGTATACTACATTACATTCAAGTCACAGAGTTTTCATACTTTGATATTTTACTACATATAACGTTAATGGGGATCTAGCAACCAAGCTTAGTGCATCTTCTCTATTGCCAAAGGTGACGATCCACTCATCTCCTCGTCAACATGGCTGTCGAGAATGAGCTTTATGATAAACGTTATGACTTTAACTCTTCAATTGACAACTTCCCTTATTTATGCAGCAATATACCTTCATCACCGGCATGAGGGGTTTATATCTCTCTGTTGATTCGAGACACAAGAGCATACTCTGAAGATGATGAAAAAGAATATCAAAAGTCTTGTTTTAAGTAAGTTTTATGGTCGATACAATGGCCTTGTCAATCAGCAAGTACAATATATCATTGAACATTTTCGGAATCTCAGACACCTGAAATCGTACTACAGACAGCGCACTGCAAACAATATACGACTTAAGGGGAGGATATAGAAATACGATTTAAAGCATGTTCACCTACTGAGAATTTTCACACTGCTGGTTATCACATTTGTCTTCAAGGAAAGGGGTGGCACAATCATTTTGCGTCAAAGTTATGAGTCAATTCCAATCGGAACATAATTCAGCTTTTTTTCGTAAAGTTTATGAGCATGCAAATACAATTGATCATTACTTCTAATGACGATTGACTGACATTTTTTGTATTAATCATTAGGCCATTATATAGATAATAATGAATTGCCGACAGGGGATGCTTTCTCTTCCATGCCACCTGATCCCACTGTGATGTTTTTGAGGTCTGTGTTTGCTCAGCTCCAATTTGCTCTAATTTGGTATTGTTTAATGGACTTTTGAGTTTGAATACTATCTTTCATTATCTATGGACTTTTTCGTTAATACCCGATCATGACAAGGAGCACACAGTGGGTGTGAACAGTGGACAGGGGTGCTCACTCCTTCACGACACTTAGCTCTTCCCACCTCTTACACTTCAAAGGAACTTTACTTTGTTCCTGATTGGTATTGTCTGAATGGACTTTTGAGTTTAAATATTGTTCATTATTTCCATTTTTTTGCCAAATGTGAAAATAACTTAAAAACATTCATTTTGCTTTTCTGCAAGAGAAACAAAAACCGGCTGATAAAAAAATTGATTTTCCATATGTCGTCATGATTCCAACTTTGGTGAGCAATTGTTTGTATTCAATTTCTATTTTCAGTCAATAAGAAATCCAGTTTAATATTGTAATAGTTCTGCAATTCCTCGATATATGTAGCAAAATCTTCATCAGAGCAAGAATCCAGATTAACTTCCGCCAGTTCCTGAATTGTGAGTGCGCCCTTTACGGCTTCCTCATTACTGAGGTACCTATTAATTAAATAATATATTGTTCTCTTCGTGTAATCAAATTTGTCAGTAGCAGAGATCCAACCATCCATTTTAGGGATCTTTTCTTCCGAAAGAGTTGATTTGACAAACTGAACGATTCTGTACCAGAATTTTATCCACAACAGGGCAAACTTTTGATATCGACCGTCAATTAAAGAAAGGCCTGGCCACCCCCACTTAAAGCATGGGAATTCCAAGACGTGGCCCCAAACGTTCATGTCTCTTGCAAAGAAACACGGCATTCGAATTTTGTGAAAGCACGATGACATATAGTCTAAAACACTGTTTTTACAAGTAATGTCCAGGCGAGAATGAGTGCATTAATCATCTCCATAAACATGAAAAAGAAAAGCTGTTTTCAAAACATATGAAGACAAATTCATACACTTTCCTGACAAATTAATTTCTTCAATGAGAAGTGCTTTTAATATTTTGTAACAGTACTTATGGTGTTCATCCATGTTTTTCATTAGCTCAAGCTCCATTCGTGCGAAAGAGATAAACCAGCAGGATGGGTGTGGGGAGTGACTGACGTGACAAGATTTGGTAATTATATGGCAGCCATACTTTAAGAGTAAATCTTGAAATTCAGAAGGAAATCCCGGCAGATCACTTACAGCTGTGGGGTTGGGGTGTTCTAATGCCATCGTCAAATCAACACCAATATGTGTTTCCTTATGATCAACTTTAGCCAAGGCTTGAGTTCCCTATTTTCATCATATTTCATTTCTGGCATACATCTTTTCACATATAGAAGAGGGAGTTTTTCTTTCTCAATTTTTGTTGGCTTTAAGGTCCCTTCGAGTATTTCTACATGAAAAGAGTTTGACTCAGTAACTTCAGAAATAGTTTTCCAGAAATTAGAACTCAAATCTTTTGGATTTCTGAAGTAATTCTCGTATGTATTGTGATATGTTTCAGTATAAACGATACACATGTATGGTTGGAGCTTACTTTCCTTTTGGTCTGTTTTCAGTTGGAGTTTCGTGTACCAGTCAGAACATCCCTTTTGAATATTAATTCTATTAGGTTCTGAAAATATCTTCAAAATTACCATAAGGTCAAATTCATCAAAATTTCCAATTTTCGCTCCTTCATAGAAACTTCCTGATGAAATAATGTCTGATATTTTAAAGATAGGATTTTTCTCTCCGACTTTCTGTACTATAAGTTCCAGCATTTGTCTGATACAAGGCTCTATTGTCAGTTTTTCAGCTTCGTCCATTGAGATGACACAGCGCTGTCTGAAGACTAACAAAGAAATGCGCGCTGTGTGTTGTCATGGGATTCTATAAAAGAGGGAACACTTTAGAAGACTCTTTCACGTAAAAAAAAAATTGATAATTGAAAGTTTCATTTCTAAACAATTTCTTTCAAAAACTCTTCCTAATTCTCATGTATGAAATGTTTTTTTTCTCCTAATCTTATCACACTAATGTTAAATATAATTGATATCCTTTCTTATTTAAAAAAAAACATTTAAGATGGAGCAAATGCTTCAAATTATGCAAATAATGTTCAAACCGTGATACATTTTTTGTTTTAGATACATTTAAAATTTTGGTAGCTTTGTCATATTGTTTAATTTTCACCAAAAGAAAAAACAATTTCGTGAAGATTGCATAATTATACAATTTTCCCTCTACAATACATATTAGAAAAATTATGGGTTTTTTTTCTTTTTTGCGTTATTTCCTAATCATGACAAGGAGCGAGTTTTTCACTCTCCATGTCACCCGATGAACCTCTGATGTTGAGGCCTGTGTTTGCTCTGCTTCTATTTTGTTACAGAGTGTATGTTAAATGGGCTTTTGAGCTTGAATAGTGTTCTTTATTTCCATATATTTCATTCATCTATTTGCTGTGAATCTTTAATAAATTTTTATGGTCTATCTTCCAATTCACATGAATTCAAGTTGATTTTTTACACACTCGATAAAGGTAATTATGGCGTTTTAAAGGATTGGTTTTTCAACAAATAAAATTTAATTCGAAGTTGACGATATATATCCAGGATGTACATTGAAACAGTCGCTTTTATGATACAGAATGGAAGTTATCTTTCATTTTCTCCGATCTGCACACGGTTTTTTTCTTTTGGCCAGGCGTGCACAAATTCTCTAAACTATATCATTTGCTAATTATATACATGTACAGCTCCATACACATTGCTTTTCGCATACATTAAGGTCACATTCTCTTGTAAAAAAAAATATCATTATCTAACTTCAGTACGACGACATAACTCTTAGATTTATTACGTATCTCATGTTAAGGGTACTTGTCCTTATTTAGACCACATCGATGTGTCGTCTTTCAAAGACTAAAACTCTGTATATTGCATGAAGTAGCTGATGAATGTAGCCATTTGGATATGCTAGGCAGGGCAGTTCCATGGACCTCCCTACGCCATATGTAACCTTTGTGATTTTAGTGATAAATGAAGCAAATAGAAAACTGATTTTGTAATTGTAAATTAAAAAAAAATATGACAAAAACAAATTTATAATAAACCGCCATTGTGAGAAATGTTGTTTGAAATATAAAAGCCTCGGCTTTTATCTTTCCACACTTTTTAATCTCATATGGCTTTTCACATAAATTAAGTTCACAATCTCTTTTAAAAAAAAAGATAACATTATCGAACTTCAGAGGTTATCCTGCATCATTCATGAAAACGCGGACTATATTTCTTAAGTATTTTTTATCATTTTGTGCGAATGAGTCAGGTTAATGTACATAAATGTTATATGTAAGTTAATAACATATAAACCGAAAATTACTTGTTAATCATGAAGTACTAGTATTATGAACACATTTTTATGATGACATTGTCGACTTCATTCTTACCTGACGCCATCCTATATCCGGAACTCTAAGAACGTCTGGTTGGACTTGCTAACTATGACACAGTTTTACATTGTTATATGGATTTACCAGCTATATTTTTGTAAGTTTGAAGCGGCGATACTCTAAAGAAAGCGACTCTCACATACTGTTCGTTATCGCCATATGTTTCATTTATGCCATTACTTTATGTAGCACTTTTATCTATAAAGCTGCATAATCAAGAACGCTAGGTTTTCTGACGTCAGCATAAGTTTTGGATGTTTTTTAAAACAAAGATAAAGTACATGCACTGTGTGTTATGATACAGTATTATGATACATGATGACTTTAACTTTTAACTGTTCAATCGTCAACTTCCCTTACATATCAGGCTTGGGGCGAATTACATTGAAAGTAATGCATTACCATTACCATTACTTCAACAATTTGGGCATTAAATTACAATTACCATTACTCTATTTTCTTAAAGTAATGCATTACATTACCATTACTTTAGTAAAGTAATGCATTACCATTACCATTACTTTTGGAGGTTTTTAAAAATAGAATTTTATACAAAACTTTGCGATGTGTTTTTCAAATGCATGTATCCACCCCTTTCAAAACTAAACATGATAATTCAAATTTGATTTCAAGTTTTTGTATATATTACAATGTCATTAACTTACAATCAAAGAAAGTTCAAAGTTCTGAATTGTCAGTTTTGTAACACATGTACAATATCCACTTTTTATGTAACTATTGAAATCATGAAGTAATTTAACTTTTGGGGCACTTTAACCCCTGCCTAAAATATCTAATAATAAAGCATATAGGCTTTTTTGATTAGTACCATATGAAAAAAATAAATGCATTGACAAACTTTTTGAAAAAGTAGACAGAATGTACATTTTGATCTGCTAAGCACAGTAAAGCATAGAATGCCTGCATGGCTTCTATTTTCTTTGATACAGTGGAATTTTTCATGGTCAGTATACAAGGTAAACAGTATACAAGCTCAATTAATGTTTTATAAACACAGTCAGGAGAAAAGGACTGGTAATTTGGAACACTCCTCCAAACAATGCATTGTTTTAATTGTTACATTACCCAGACGTCTATTGTGTTTTGGTGACACTCTAGCTATTCAAAAGGTGGCAATTATCAGTTTACAATGTACATAAATTAGTGTATCTCATATGCGATTAAAAAGGGTCTTTAAAAATTATTTTATATAATTCTTTGAAATCAATTCTTAACTGCAATAAGTTTGAAAACTTAAATGTAATGTAGGTGTACTTTCAACAGCTAGAACAAAAAGTGTATTTACATGTAAATAGATACATGAATGTTATCTAAATAGGTTAACATTTTTATTCAATAGTATCATTTGCAAAAAAAAAAAAAAATAGAAATAAATAAAATAAATTACCTGAACAACAATTTCCATCATCCTTGTCCACTTAAATTTCTTAAAATAGGTACTTATCTTACAAAATAATGCTGTGTAATGCTAGGTAATGCCAGCATTACACTGGATTTTATGAAGTAATGCATTACATTACCATTACATGTAATGCAAATTTTTGGGCATTACACATTACTAGCATTACTTTGAGTTCAGGTAATGCATTGCGATGCATTACCATTACAATTAGCATTACCCCAAGCCTGTTACATATGCAGCAATGTACCTTTACCACCTGCATAAGGGGTTCATGTCTCTCAGTTGATTCAAAGCGCAGGACCACGCTCTGCGTATGAATAATATTTAAAACGAGGTAAGTTATTGATGAACAAGTTAATAAAACTAGAATATCAGCAGTCTCATTTAAAGTCATCATTTCGTAAGTTCTATGGTCGATACAATGACCTTGTCAGCAAGAACAATCTATCATTAAGCCAAATGCTGACTGGCGTTTCCAAACTATACTGTTAATTATTTTTAATTACACGCTGAATTGTCGACGGATTTTTCCATTTTCCCGATCATGACAATTAAGGAGCACATGTGACCGGTCAGCAGGGGATGGTCACTCCTCCATAGCACCTTATCCCATCTCAGGTGATTAAGATGTTCGTGTTTGCTTTGCTCTAAATTGTTTATTGTTTAATCAAATGGATTTATGAGCTTGAATACTGTTAATTCATTATCTCCATATATTTCGTCTATATCAATAACATCAAAACGTACGGCTTTTCAACATTCTTTACTGTTCTTTTCAAAATCCGGTATCGGACTAAAAAGATGCTTGAATTTCTAATTGACAAAATCAATGTAGGTTTTCTTTTTTTTCTTTTTTTTTATATTAAATCATGTCTTCCAACGACTTATTGGAATTTCTATGGGGAGTATTTGTTTTTCGCTATAAGAGGAAATATTTTTCTTTCTATAAAGCAGAATTCACTTTTACATGATTAGGTCTATAGGCTTTCAATTTGGCATATTTAATTCAGATTCTTTACTTCAGAAATACATTAAAGGTGATGTCTGGCAACCTTAGGTGCGCTGAGAACAAAAAGTAAGCATTTCTATATAATAATTTGACCAAATATCATTTGCTTAGGATACAAAGAAAATATAACTATACACAACTGAATAAATGTTTTTGTACATAATTTCACGTTTGCAGACAATATGTTTTGATATGCTGTCATGAACTGCACAGTTATACATTTCAGGAGAGAGTCTAAAATATGAATGAAGTACAGAAGTATTAACAGTATTCTAGTTCAAAAGTTCAATGAAACGATTCGAATCTGGAGCGGATCAAACACGGAAACGTCAGAGGTGGGATCAGGTGCTTTGAAGGAATATGCATCCTCTGTCTACAAGTCACATCCGCTATGCATTTCTTTTCTCTCTGTAACCATTTTTTTTTTGAAAATGTCTAAATTGTACATTTCAAAATTGTTTCTCCTGCTAAAAAGCTTTTTTAAAAAAACAACAACAACAACAAAAAAAACAATGTTGTCTTTTAAATGAGTGTAAAGAACCAAGATGGAATTTCATAGACAACAGCAAGTGATTATCGCAGATTTTTTTTTCAAACCCTTCTCCTTATGGGGATATATTTGAAGAGAATTAAAACTACAGACAAGGTAAACTTCTTTAACAATCAGATTAATAATTTTCATTTTTTATAGAACTCTTTAATTTCAATATAGGGTACGATATTATTGAGATGAAATATATGAAGATAATTTATACAGTATTAAAGATCAAATGCCCATTAAACAATACCAAATTGGAACAGAGCAAACACGAACCTCCAATACATAGTGGGATCAGGTGTCATGGCGGAGTGGGCATTCTCTGCCTACTGTCACACCCGTCGTGTGTTCCTTGTCATGGTCGCGAAATGACGGATTCATTTAAGAGATTTACTGAATAATAAATCAAATCTATTTTTCTTTTTTATTATGTCCATGTTTTCCCAATTACAATTTTACCAAAGAAAGAAAAAAATCAACTTCATTATATGCATGAACAGTATAAGCATATTACGAATGTACATATTTAATCATATAAACTTAGAAATGCTAGAATTTTAAACTCTGGTCATAATTTGAAAGCCATGATTTTCATGTACAATATTGGAAAACAAAGGTTTATGAAACATTATGGCAATATAAAAATCAAGATAATTTGGCAACTTAATCTCTGATACTGAAATTATTGTTTTTAGAGTATATATCCAAGTTTGATATTGTGATATTTTTCCATTTGTTGAACGTATTCAATAAATAATTCATCAGGGCAAAGAGCTAGAGTTTTTCCAGCTAAATCTTCATTGGAAAGATGTCCCTGAAAAACTTCTCGGAGAGAACTCGATCTATATCTCTCAATTACATAGTATATTGTTCTTTTCATGTACTCACACCTATCTATAACTTGCATCCATTCATCCTGATTTAATTCAGATGTTTCGATAATGGTTGTTTTCATATATTTTATAATTCTATACCATAATTTTATCCAACAAAGTGCAAATATAACAGTCAGTTCTTTATGTGATGAACATTTAGTTTTAAATTCTGGCCATGCGAAACACGGAACTTCTAAGACATAACCCCAGGTGTTTATGCTTCTGGCAAAAAATGTTGGCATTTTGATGTCAAAGAGTGAATTGGCCATATAGTCTAAAATATCATGTATACATGGGGCGTGTAGTTTACAATGTACACATTTATTTCCCCCGTACACATGAAATAGGAAAGCTGATTTTAGCACGTACGAAGAGACATTCATACACTTTCCTGTTAAATCGTTTTCTCCTATCAGAAGAGATTTTAGAATTTTATAAGACTCTTTATGATGTTCGTCCATGTTCTTCATAAGTTCAAGTTCCATTGCCGCGAACGATATAAACAAACATGGTGGTTCCGGGAAATGATCCACATGACACGATTTGGTTACAATGTGACATCCATGTTTGAGAAGTAATTCCTTAAATTCAGGTGGAAAGTCTGAAAAAGAGGCAACCATTTCTAGATTTGGATGTTCAATTGCCAACATTAAATCAACGCCAATAGTCATATTTTCTATGGGGACAAGCGGATTTTTTACTTTATAGTCTGATTCCGGAATATGGAACTTTTTCTCATAATTGAAATATAATTTTTGTTTCAAATCGACAGGTTGCATTGTGAATATCTTTCCTGAATGTTTTTCTACTCCCAATGGTGTAGCCTCCAGATTTGTGGTAATTTTTTTCCAGAAATCCAAGACAAATGACTGTCGGTTTCCAAAATAATTTTCAAACATATGACTTGTGGAATGACAATGGAGCAAATAAGGTTGAAAAATATCAATTAGGGTTGGGGACTTGAGTTGAATTTTCCAGTACCACTGATTGCATCCGCTTTGTAGAATTATTGAATCTGGTATTGAAAGTGTTTTCAAAACCACCATAAAGTCGAATTCATTAACAGAACCTATTTTAGTTCCTTCGAAGAAGCTGCCGACGGGTAATATTTTGGAGAATAGGAATTCTGGACTTTTTTCACCTACAGCATGTAATATTTCCTCCACCAGTTCCTGGACTCCTGTTTCGATGTCTCTTTTCTCGTCACTCTTCTGTTTGAGGAGGCAGCGACTACGGAACACGTGTCGTAAGAAAGCCCTCTGCTTAAAAGTCTTATCTTTTGGTTCTATAAGTAAATTGTAAAGACATTTGTCACTTACTTTGCATGATAATTGAAAAAATACAAATTCTTGACGCATGCATACTTTGAACATTTAAAGTTCTACCGATGAGGAATTTAAAAATTTGTAGAAAATGCTTCCTTTTGGAGAAAAAATGGAGACCTATTCATATCTAAGGTTCCCGTTACTCTCTGGTGGTTTCCAAAGTTATGTCAATATTACATGTTTAAAGAGTGAATTTGAAAAAAATGATCAGAAAGATGCTACAGTGTACCTAATGTATCTGAAATATATTTTTCAGAAATAGGTGTAGATGAGATAATTTACATTTACTTTGATTCCTATCCAGTCCTTGCCTATATACGGTGTTTCTACAGTGTATACATAAAACCCGATTGCAAACTGTACATAAAGTAAATTGTGTTGCTCTTAAATAATAGATACAATACATACCCATTCTACACTGATATATTATTATAATATTATGACTTCCTCTTTCGTTTTAAATCTGATGTAGCTGCAGATCTGTAGCTCTCCGAAAAAAAATATTGATAGACTGGAGAGCTACAGAGCCACCCATTGAAAAAACTGTATATTTATTGCGCACAAAAAAATGCGCTCGGTTCTCGATTTATTTCTCCATGATTTTAAAGCTGTAATCTCAAAATATTACTAATTGTGTGTTCCTAACATATTCTTTACCTCTTTCCACAACAAAACATTCCTCATAATTGTTGTTAATAGTCCTCCTGGCCCTGATATTGCAATCATCGGACATTTCACTTATTTATACTGCCATTTTGGTTTCAAAGATAATTCGGTCCAATATGCTTTGTTCAGATGTCAACTACGAGAGAACTTGGTGGAGGAGAGAGTAATTTTTTGAAATCTTCCATTTTTTGCAATTGAGGTAAGAATTTGGAAAATTTAATCAAGAATGGAGCGCACTTTTTTGTGCGCAATAAATATATATTTTTTTCAATGGGTGGCACTACAGCTCTCCGGTCTATCAATATATATTTTTTCGGAGAGCTACAGATCTGCAGCTAAATCTGATGCTGTACAAAATTTGTACCTTAGGATTAATAATAGAATGTTATATAGAAATCTTTTGAATTCCGATGAAAACGTGGAATTTTTTACGCCCCCGTAATCGAAGATTCGGGGTTAAAAAGTTTCTGCCCTGTTCATCCGTCTGTCTGTCTGTTTAAATGTTTGTCCACACTGAAAAACTTAGCCTGGTACATATTGTTCTTTTAATTGGATGGCGCGATGGCTTTCGTATAAAATTTTTACAAGTGTATTTCTTGTTACAAGACCTTTCTTTGGATAGCACCAAATTTGACATCGTGACCTCAGTTGAATTTGATCTACTTATACCAAAAACTTCCAAACTTTAACCTTGGCCTTAACTTTTGAATAGTTGGTGCTAGTGCTTTCATACTTCACATGTGTATTCATTGTGACAAGATCTTTCAATGGGTACACGACATTTTACCTTGATCTTAGAGTTTGACTATAATTTAATTCTTTTTAAAAATAAACCATGACCAAAACTTTTGAACCCTTAGTTCTAATTTCATATTTCACAACTGTATTCCATGTGACTAAACCTTTCTTTGGATATAAACAATTTGACCTTGGACTTTGACTTGTGTTCTATCCTCGTCAAAAGCTGCCATACGGGGGCATAAATTTTTACTTAGAAAATTTCAGCCTTCTAAACCCTTGTATCCATTTCTTATAGTGTTGTAACCTGCTGTACCCATGTGTACCCTTTGTACCCACTGTACCCTGAGCATCGGCTACATTATTTTAAATTTTACTTATATAGATGTTACAGTCTTCCTTCCACTGGGAAGCATCTACTTTCGTTTTCAGTAGGAATAAATAGTGTACCCTTTTTGTAACCTTTTCTCCATACATTTAATAAGGGTGTACCCTAGGGTACAAAAGTATCACCTAAAAACGCAGTACCAATTTCTTGCCATATCTATACGGGGGTATCAGTGTTTCACCTGAGGAGGGGGTGCAGAGAAAATCTGCAAGGGAGAATGGCAGTGTATATGCCCTCGGACGACAGCAAACCATTTGTTTATTCTCTTTTTTTTTTTTATTTTAGCTTTTCTAACGTTTACTTGTGCAAATATAAAGATAGCATAATTCTTGAAAAAAAAATTATCTTTCCGTCTCGAATCATAAAGTGACAGACCTACTTTCTTAAAATTTGTCTCTGGTCAGTAAAACGTTTAGACACGCGTCATTTGCGTGTTATAAATCTAAACTTTGAAAAGACAATCTGTTGTAAACAAAAATGGCTACCGATGCATCATCGTCAGCGAATCCAGTGGTAATAATTGTAAAATTTTGAAATCTATTTGTCAAAATAGTTGAAAAATCGTCAGAAGTATTTTAGAAATATTCCAGATTTGTAATTAGAATCAGCAAATCTAGTTGTCTTGTATCCTTTTGTCATGAAGGAAATTATAGTCTGTCCCACGACCGGAACGTCACTACTTTTTTCAAAATATCCCAAAATAAATAAATACCTTGGCTTTCAACCTGTGTCCGATTGGTAGATTGAATTTTTTCCAAACTTTCTGCTTTTATCCGAACCC